>NC_041221.1:59237112-59238725 GCF_002837175.3 Physeter macrocephalus
TGTATTGTTTAGCCTCCATGTGTTTGTATTTTTTACAGATCTTTTCCTGTAATTGATATCTAGTCTTATAGCATTGTGGTCGGAAAGATACTTGAAACGATTTCAATTTTCTTAAATTTACCAAGGCTTGATTTGTGACCCAAGTAATGATCTATCCTGGAGAATGTTCCATGAGCTCTTGAGGAGAAAGTGTATTCTGTTGTTTTTGAATGGAATGTCCCCTAAATGTCAGTTAAGTCCATCTTGTTTAATGTACCATTTAAAGCTTGTGTTTCCTTACTTATTTTCATTTTGGATGATCTGTCCAGTGGTGAAAGTGGCATGTTAAAGTTCCCTACTATGATTGTGTTACTGTCAATTTCCCCTTTTATGGCTGTTAGCATTTGCCTTAGCTATTGAGGTGCTCCTATGTTGGGTGCATAAATATTTACAATTGTTATATCTTCTTATTGGAATGATCCTTTGATCATTATGTAGTGTCCTTTTTTTTTTTTTTTTTCTCTTATTTTGAGGTACACGGGCCTCTCACTGTTGTGGCCTCTCCTGTTGCGGAGCACAGGCTCCGGACACGCGGTCTCAGCGGCCATGGCTCATGGGCTCAGCCGCTCCGCGGCATGTGGAATCTTCCCAGACCGGGGCACAAACCTGTGTCCCCTGCATCGGCAGGCAGACTCCCAACCACTGCGCCACCAGGGAAGCCCTGTAGCGTCCTTCTTTGTCTCTTGTAACATTCTTTATTTAAAAGTCTATTTTGTCTGATATGAGAATTGCTACTTTAGCTTTCTTTTGATTTCCATTTGCTTAGAATATCTTTTTCCATGCCCTCACTTTCAGTCTGTTTGTGTCCTTAGGTCTGAAGTGGGTGTCTTGTAGACAGCATATGTATGGGTCTTGTTTTTGTACCCATTCACCCAGTCTGTGTCTTTTGGTTGGAGCATTTAATCCATTTACGTTTAGGGTAGCTATCAATATGTATGTTCCTATTACCATTTTGTTAATTGTTTGGGGTTTGTTATTGTAGATCTTTTCCTTCTCTTGTGTTTCCTGCCTAGAGAAGTTCCTTTAGCATTTGTTGTAAAGTTGGTTTGGTGGGGCTGAATTCTCTTAGCTTTTGCTTGTCTGTAAAGGTTTTAATTTCTCCGTCGAATCGGAATGAGATCCTTGCTGGGTAGAGTGATTTGGTTGTAGGTTTTTCCCTTTCGTCCCTTTAAGTATGTCCTGCCACTCCCTTCTGGCTTGCCGAGTTTCTGCTGAAAAATCAGCTGTTAACCTTATGGGGATTCCCTTGTGTGTTATTTGTTGTTTTTCCATTGTTGCTTTTTATATTTTTTCTTTGTATTTAATTTTTCATAGTTTGATTAATATGTGTCTTGGCGTGTTTCTCCTTGGATTTATCCTGTATGGGCCTCTCTGCACTTCCTGGACTTGATTAACTATTTCCTTTCCCATATTGGGGAAGATTTCAACTATAATCTCTTGAATTATTTTCTCAGTCCCTTTCTTTTTCTCTTCTTCTTCTGGGACCCCTATAATTCAAATGTTGGTGCGTTTAATGTTGTCCCACAGGTCTCTGAGACTGTCCTCAATTCTTTTCATTCTTTTTTCTTTATTCT
>NC_041221.1:59238771-59315165 GCF_002837175.3 Physeter macrocephalus
ATTCTTTTTCAGGTAGACTGCCTATTTCCTCTTCATTTGTTTGGTCTGGTGGGTTTTTACCTTGCTCCTTCATCTGCTGTGTGTTTCTCTGTGTTCTCATTCTGGTTAACTTACTGTGTTTGGGCTTTCCTTTTTGTAGGCTGTAGGTTTGTAGTTCCTGTTGTTCTTGGTGTCTGCCCCCAGTGGGTAAGGCTGGTTCAGTGGGTTGTGTAGGCTTTCTGGTTGCGGGGACTAGTGCCTGTGTTCTGGTGGATGAGGCTGGATCTTGCCTTTCTGGTGGGCAGGTCCATGTCCAGTGGTGTGTTTTGGGGTGTCTGTGACCTTATTATTTTAGGGAACCTTTCTGCTAGTGGATGGGGTTGTGTTCCTGTCTTGCTAGTTGTTTGGCATAGGGTGTCCAGCAGTGTAGCTTGGGTTGTTGAGTGGAGCTGGCTCTTGGCATTGAGATGGAGATCTCTGAGAGATTTTCGCCGTTTGATATGATTTGGAGCTGGGAGGTCTCTGCTGGACCAGTGTCCTAAACTCGGCTCTCCCACCTCAGAGGCACTGGCCTGACAGGCGGCCAGAGCACCAAGATCCTGTCATTCACACAGCTCAGAATAAAAGGGAGAAGAAAGTAAAGAAGGTAAGAAAAAAAAGTTATTAAAATAAAAGTTAATTATTAAAAATAAAAAAATGAAAAAGTAATATAAAAGAAAAGGAAAGAAGAGAGCAACCAAACCAAAAATGAAATCCACCAATGATAAAAAGTGCTAAAAACTATACTAAAAGAAAAGAAAAAAAAATAAGTGGGCAGACAGAACCCCCTAGTACAGATGATAAAAGCAAAACTATACAGACAAAATACACACAGAAGCATTCACATACACACAGAAAGAGAAAAAGGAAAAAAATATATATATCGTTGCTCCCAAAGTCCACTGCCTCAATTTGGGATGATTCGTTGTCTATTCAGGTATTCCACAGATGCAGCGTACATCAAGTTGATTGTGGAGAGTTAATCCGCTGCTCCTGAGGTTGCTGGGAGAGATTTTCCTTTCTTTTCTTTGTTCGCACAGCTCCTGGGGTTCAGCTTTGTATTGGCCCTGCCTCCGTGTGTAGGTCTCCTGAGGGCGTCTGTTCCCTCTCAGACAGGGCAGGGTTAAAGAAGCAGCTGATTCGGGGGCTCTGGCTCACTCAGGCCGGGGGGGGCGGGGAGGATTATGGAATGTGGGGCGAGCCTGCGGCGGCAGAGGACAGCATCACGTTGCACCAGCCCGAGGCACACCGTGTGTTCTCCCGGGGAAGTTGTCCCTGGATCACAGGACCCTGGCAGTGGTTGGCTGCACAGGCTCTTGGGAGTGGAGGTGTGGATAGTGACCTTTGCTTGCACATAGGCTTCTTGGTGGCTGCAGCAGCAGCCTTAGCGTCTCATGCCCGTTTCTGGGGTCTGTGCTGGTAGTCGCGGCTCGCGCCCATCTCTGGAGCTACTTTAGGCGGTGCTCTGAATCCCCTCCTTGCGCACCGCAAAACACAGAGGCAAGAAAAGTCTCTTGCCTCTTCAGCAGTTCCAGACTTTTTCCTGGACTCCCTCCCGGCTAGCTGTGGCGCACTAGCCCCCTTCAGGCTGTGTTCATGCAGCCAACCCCATTCCTCTCCCTGGGATCCGACCTCCAAAGCCTCTGAACCAGAACCTCAGCTCCCAGCCCCCGCCCACCCCAGCGGGTGAGCAGAGAAGCCTCTCAGGCTGGTGAGTGCTGGTCAGCACTGATCCTCTGCGGGAATCTCTCTGCTGCCCTCTGCACCCCTGTTGCTGCGCTCTCCTCCATGGCTCCACAGCTTCCCCCCTCCCACCCCCCATCTCTGCCAGTGAAGGGGCTTCCTAGTGTGAGGAAACGTTTCCTCCTTCACAGCTCCCTCCCACTGGTGCAGGTCCCCTCCCTATTCTTTTGTCTGTTTTTTTCTTTTGCTCTACCCAGGTGCGTGGGGATTTTCTTGCCTTTTGGGAGGTCTGAGGTCTTCTGCCAGCGTTCAGTGGGTGTTCTGTAGGAGTTGTTCCACATGTAGATGTATTTCTGCTGTATTTGTGGGGAGGAAGGTGTTCTCCACGTCTTACTCTTCTGCCATCTTGAACGTCCCTTTCTATTAACATCTTGAGCTTTGTTCTGGGGTATAGTTTCTTGGAAAAAAATGTAATCCTTTCAGGGCTTGTGTTTATGATGATTTTAGGCAGGACTAGAGTAGCATTCAATCTAGGGCTAAGTTTCTCCACTATTTAATATATTTCTTGGTATTCTAGCGAGTATGTTGTGAATTATGAGATTTTTCCACCGTGACCAATGAGAACCTGAATAACTCCCAGCCCTGTGAAGATCTGGTTATTTTTAGCTCTGCTTCATTTGGTTGGTTTCCCCCTGGCTTTGGGTTGTTTCCTAACACTTATTCACTGATTATTACTTACTTGAAAACACAGGAGTGCTCAGCAGATGTTCAGAGCTTTCCCTGTGTCCAGCTCTCTCCTCTCTGGTTATTTTCCATTGCAGTGTAGCTGCCATGGCCTCCCCAGGCTCCCACCTCTGTCTGCTTAACTTAGGGAAACCTCCAGGGTCCATCTCCTGGAACTGTGATTTGGAAACTCTTTGCACAGTAATCTGGAATTACCTCATTTGCTTCCACCTTCTCAAGGATTACTGTGCTTTTATTCAGTGTCTGAAATCATTGTTTCATATATTTTGTCGTTGTTTCAGGTGGATAGGTAAAGCCAGTCCTTGTTAGTCTGTGTTGGAAGTAAGTATTTTCTACATTATTTTTAATGTGTGTTCTCTATTACTATAGTAGTTATCTAATTTTGTAAATAAATACACATATATTGCCTGTGTTTTAAATTTTTTGATAGGTATCTTTTTTTCTAAACTGTATTTAAAGACCACAGTTCTGGAGTCTTGCTACTCAAAGTATGGTCCTGCACCAGATACATGAGTATCACCTACAGTCTTATTAGGCAGAATCTCATGACCCACCCCAAAACTACTGAATCATAATCTGCAGTTAACAAGATCACCAGGTGATGCATATGTCCATTAAAGTTTGAGATAAATTGGGCCATTCTGAAAGTGGATTGTGCTCTTTCACGTGGATGGGATTTTGCAATCTGTTGTAGATAGGCTTTTGTGGATTAACTTTTTTTTCCTTCATATGTGGTGCTGTCACTACTATCTAGTTCGCGAACACCTTCACCATGGCAAAAAGAAACCACGTACACCTTAATCAGTTCCGCATTTCCTTAGCCCCAGTTCCTTTCAGCCACCAGTCTGCTTTCTGTTTTTATGACTTTAGCTTTTCTGGGCATTTTGTATAAATAGAATCATACAATATGTGGCCTTTTGTTTCTGTTTTATTTCACTAAGCATAATGATTTTAAGGTTCATCTGTGTTGTAGTATACATCAGGGTTGAATTGCATTTTATGATTGATTAATATTTTATGGCTGATTGTGTAGTGTTAATATACCACATTTTGTTTATCCATTCATCAATTTATGGGATATATGAGTATTCGCAGTTTTGTGGCTATTATGAATGGTGCTGTTGGAAACAGGTACAAGTTTTTGTTTGAACACATGGTTTTACTTCTCTTCAGTATATACCTAGGAATGGAATTACTGGGTCATGTTTAATTCCATGTTTAACTTTTTGAGGAACCAGCAAACTGTTTTCCACAGCAGCTGCATCATTATATTTTCCCACCATCATTTTATGAGGGCTTCAGTTTCTCCATATCTTTGCCAACACTTGTTACTACCTTTTTTAAATAATTGATTATATGGTAAATTTATGTTATGATTATTTTAAATAAAAACTTTTTTTAATGTGGATTTTGAGCATAATGCAAGTTAGAGTAATGCAAAACATTTTTAAAGGTGAACTAATTAGGTTTCTGAAAAGAATTCTAGAAACATAAAAAGCACAATGATGTTACTTATTTCTAGACAAGATTAAGGTTCTGTGGGTATTAGTATAATCCTATATTATGTACATTGTTTCTAGATTCTGATCATGTGAAGTTTATTATTTTTAAATTATTTTTTCTTCCAGTTTTATTGAGATACAGTTGACATATAGCACAGTGTAAGTTTAAGGTTTGCAGCATAATGATTTGACTTACATGCATCATAAAATGATTATCATAATAAGTTTGGTGAACATCCATCATTTCATATAGATGTAGAATTAAAGAAATAGAAAAATTTTATTACTTGTGATGAGAAAGAACTCTTAGGATTTACTCTTTTAACAACTTTTTTATGTAATCGTCAACAGTGTTAATTATATTTATTGTATTGTACATTACATCCCTATTACTTAAAACTGAAAGTTTCTACCTTTTGACCATCTTCATCCCAACCCCCCCCCACCCCGACTTGTGGTAACCATAGATCTGATCTCTTTTTCTGTAAGTTTATTTTGAAGTGTAATTGACCTGTAACACTATGTTAGTTTCTATTACACAGTATAGTGATTTGATAATTCTATACATTTCAAAATGGCCACCACAGTAAGTCTGGTTACAATATGTCACCATAAAAAGATATTAGGTAGTTATTAGACTATATTCCCCATAATGTATGTTTCATTCCCATGACTCATTTATTTTGCAACTGGAAGTTTTTACCTCTTTTAATCTCCCTTACCTATTTCTTTCCCCCCCTCACCACCCTCCCCTCTGGTGACTACCTGTTGGTTTTCTGTTTCTATAACTGTTTCTATTTTGTTGTGTTTGTTCATTTGTTTTGTTTTTTAGATTCCACATACAAGTGAAATCATACAGTATTTGTTTTTCTCTGTCTGACTTATTTCACTTAGCACAGTACCCTCTAGGTCCATCTATGTTGTTGCAAATGGCAAGATTTCATTTTTTATGGTTTAGTAATATTCCATTGGATATGCATATACCACATCTTCTTTATCCATTCATTTATTGATGGGCACTTGGGCACAAGGGTTCCCTTTTGTCCTCATCCTCACCAACACTTGTTTCTTGCCTCTTTGATAATAGCCATTCTGTCAGGTGTGAGGTGATATCTCATTGTGGTTTTGATTTGCATTTCCTTAATGACTGATGATATTGAACATTTTTTAATGTGCTCTTTGGCCTTTTTATGTCTTTGGAGATACGTCTGCTTAAGTCTTTTTTTACTTGTTTGTTGGGTTGTTTGTCTTGTTGAATTGTGATAGTTGTTTTGTATTCTGATACTAGTTCCTTATCAGATATATGAGTTGCAAAAATTTTCTCTCATTCTGTAGGTCATCTTTTCACTTTCTTGAGTATCCTTTCAGGTACAGATGTCTTTAATTTGACGAAGTGCAATTCATCTGTTTTCTTTTGTTGCTTGTGTCATTTTTAAGAAACCGTTGCCTAATCAAGGTCACAAAGATTTACACCTATATTTTCTTCTAAGAGTTTTGTAATTTTAGCTGTTATATTAGGTCTTTGATCCATTTTGAGGGTATTTTATTTTTGTAGGTCCAACTTCATTGTTTTGCATATGGATATCCACTTGTCTCAGAATTTGTTGAAAGACTATTTTTTCCCCTCAGTCTTGGCATCTTTTTGAAAATCAATTTGAGTTTGCAGGTTAACTATTGATAATTTATAATGTATTTTATTTCTTCTTTATGGAGAAATTACAGCTTTCCTATTGAGCAGCTGAATTAGGTATTCTTAACAGTGATCACCTAAAGAGTAACGAAGATCATAGAGGAAGAAAACTTAAAAATGGCTCCATATACACTACCAAACGTAGAATAGATAGCTAGTGGGAAGCAGCCGCATAGCACAGGGAGATCAGCTCTGTGCTTTGTGACCACCTAGAGGGGTGGGATAGGGAGGATGGGAGGGAGGGAGACGCAAGAGGGAAGAGATATGGGAACATGTGTATATGTATAACTGATTCACTTTGTTATAAAGCAGAAACTAACACACCATTGTAAAGCAATTATACTCCAATAAAGATGTTAAAAAAAAAAATGGCTCCAGTCTCCCTATTCATCATTGCCTTTACCTTGGCATAATGGTGGATATATCTCATGAGTTCTGGAATATTGTCCTTTGGGATAGTCAGGGCCTATCTGGTTATTGTATATTAGTCTTTCCAGACCTTGGCTTAGGTGTAACTCAAAATTTTTCTCTTTGCAGGGGAGTTAGACAAGTGAAGCTTTGGATCTTAGATTATCATTCTAATGGCATCAGCTAATTGCAGATTAGTCTTGATCTGTTTCCGAGATTCAAACACATTATGGTCAGGTACCGCCTTAGTTCTATCCAGTGGTGTAGGACTAATTTTTTTATTGGTCCACTTTTCAGAAGGTGCTGAAGTCAGAAGTTAGTTTCCTCCTAAGGCACAATTATAGAAGAGGTTTGACTATTTTTAGTTCAGTTATTTTATCTCACTTAGAAAAGTGTACAGTAGTTTGGTGCATTATCCATTTAAAGGCAACATATATAGTCATTAGAATTCTGGGCATTAGTGTAACTTTGCTTTCATTTTTCCTACAAAAGCAAACTGATTCTCAGTATGGGAAATTTTCATGTATTTGCTGAAGCCTGCTCTCATACTCTGGGTTAGGAGAACATAAAGAGATGTTTAAGAAATTCACCAGGTTTATAGACACTTTTGAAAGCCTGGTGAGGACTGCTGTGGAAACCAGTCTGGTATTTATTCAAAAAGTTAAATGTAGAATTACTATATGACTCAGCAATTCCACTCCTAGGTATATTACTCCAAAGAATTGAAAACAGATACACAGATACTTACACATGAACGTTCATAGCAGCACTATTTACAGTAGTGAAAAGGTAGAAACAACCCAGAAGTCCATCAGTTGATGAATAGAAAAATAAATCTGGTTTATCTGTACAATGAAATATTACCCAGCTGTAACCGCAGTGAAGTACTGATACATGCTACAGCATGGGTGAACCTCAGAAACATGCTGAGTAAAAGAAGCCAGACTCAGTAGGTATGATTCCATTTGTGTGGAATATCCCGTATGTCTTAATTTATGTGAAATATCTCAGGTAAATTCCTGGAGACAGAAATATTGGTGGAGGCCAGGGGATGTTGAGAGGAGGGGAGCAAAAAGTAACTGCCTAATGGGTATGGAGTTTTTGGAAGGATGAGAATTATGTTTCAGAATCAGGTAGAGGTGGTGGTTGCACAACACAGTGAATGTGCTAAATGCCACTGAATCAGTACACTTTAAAATGGTTAATTTTATGTTGTATGAATTTTACCTCAATAAAAGTGTGATGAGGTATATATTTCTATGTACATACCATATTTTATAATTTCAGGGAGTGGTTCATGGATCTCAGATAAAGATTTCCCCTAGGGATTCAAGGACTTAAGGTAAACTCCAGCTTTAGCTGGTAACTGTAGCAAGTATAATATTTTATTTATATATCTGGTGCTAGGGTTAACATTTTGGTACCAGATTATCTATGTAATTGAGTAGTTTTCTGGCCCTGATGGGTTTTTTTATTTTATGTAAAGCTTTTTTGAAAAGCTTTATTATTATATAATTTAAATATTATTAAATTCACCCTTTTAAAGTATACAGTTCAGTGAGTTTTAATAATTCGTACAGTTGTGCAACCCTCTCCAGTTTTAGACTTTTATACATACAGTTTTGTTATGTGTGTTTGCTTTCAACCTACTCCCACCTCCAACCCTAGGCAAACACTCATCAGCCTTGTCTAAATAGTTTTGCCTTTTCTAGAAGTTGCATGTAAATGAAATCATGTAATGTGGAGTCTTTTGTGTCTTTTTTTTTCCCCTGTTTAGAGTAACATTTTTGAGGTTCATTCATGTTGCATATATCACTAGTTCATTTCTTTTTATTTATAAGTAGTAGTATATTTTATGGATTCCTGACATTTTATTTACCTATTCAGTTGATAGACATTTGAGTTGTTTTGTGTTCTTGACCATTGTGAGTAGTTCTGATATAAACATTGATGTACAAGTCTGTGTGTGGACATGTTTTTATTTCTCTTGGGTAGTACCTGTAATTGCTGGATTTTATGGCAAATATATATTTAACTGTTCAGTAAATTTCCAGACTTTTCCAAAGTGGCTGTACCATTTTGTGTTCCTACCGATAATGGATGAGGGTGCCAGTTTCTCTATGTCCTTACTACCTCTTATCATTATCTTTTTTGATTATACCTATTTTAGTGGGTATATAGTAATGTCTCATAGTGGTTTTGAATTTCTACGATGACTAAAAATGTTAAGTATCAATTTCCTGTGCTTAAATGAAATATCCATTTGTATATCTTAAATGAAATACCTATTTCAGTCTTTCGCTGATTTTTAAAATTGAGATGTTGGTCTTACTGCATCATAAATAATTCTTTAAACTATCTTAATGGTATCTTTTGTAGAACAGAAGACTTTTATTTTGATGTTCAGCTCAGTTGTTTCTTTTATGGATTGATTGATTATGCTTTTGATGTCAATACTTAAGGCATTTTTGCCTATCCCAATATCACAAATATTTCCTCTTATATTTTCTTTTTGAAGTTTATATAGTATTAGCTCTTCCACTTAGAGCTATGATTTCCTTTGAATTAATTTTTATGTATGATGTGAGGTAAAGGTGGGGTTTAAATTAATCTTTTTGTATGTGGCTAATTGTTCTAGTTGAAAAACTTATTTTTCCACTGAATTACCTTTGAATTGAATTGACTATTGAATTCCTAGTGAATTGACTATAAATGTATCGATTTGGTTTTGGGTTTTCTATTCTGTTGATCTCTGTGTGCATCCTTATACCAGTACCACACTATCTTGATTACTGTAGCCTTAAAGTCAGTATTGAATTTAGGTAATTAGAGTCCTCTAACTTCACTCTTTCTGAAAATTGTTTGGGCTCCTCTAGGTCCTTTGCATTCTTCAATAAAATTTTAAGATTAGTTTGTTAATTTCTACCAAAAAAAACTACTTGCATAGGGATTGTGTTGAATTTATAGATTAATTTGGGGAGAATTTTCATCTTAACATTGTTATAGACTCTTCCAGTCCATGAACATGGTATATTTCTTCATTATTCACATCTTCTTTGATTTCCCTCAGCAGTATTTTGTAGTTTCAGTGTACAGGTCTTACATTTTCTTCAATCTCTAAGTATTTTATTGTGTCATGCTATTGCAAATGGCATTCTTTCTTAAGTTCATATTTGTATTGTTAATGATTAGTATACTGAAGTACAGTTTATTTTTTATTTTATTTTTTTTAACATTTTTATTGGAGTATAATTGCTTTACAGTGGTGTTAGTTTCTGCTTTAATAACAAAGTGAATCAGCTATACATATATCCCCATATCTCCTCCCTCTTGCATCTCCCTCCCCTCCTCCCTATCCCACCCCTCTAGGTGGTCACAAAGCACCGAGCTGATCTCCCTTTGCTATGCGGCTGCTTCCCACTAGCCTATCTATTTTACATTTGGTAGTGTATATGAGTCCATGCCACTCTCTTTGTCCCAGCTTACCCTTCCCCCTCCCCCCACACCGTGTCCTCAAGTCCATTCTCTACGTCTGCGTCTTTATTCCTGTCCTGCCCCTAGGTTCTTCAGAACCTTTATTTATTTTTTAGGTTCCATATATATGTGTTAGCATATAGTATTTGTTTTTTTGATTTATGAAGTACAGTTTATTTTTATATGCTGATATTTTACCTTGTCACTTTAATATACTTGCTTACTAACAAGTTTTAGTAACTTTCATATCCCATAAGATTTTCTACATAGGTGGGCATATTGTCTGTGAATAAAGACAGTTTTTGCTGCTTCTTTCTGATATGTTATCCCTTCAGTTTCTTTTTCTTATTGCATTGGCAATATCCAGTACATTGTTGAATAGTAGTCGTGACAGTAGATATCCTTGTCTGTTCCCTGATCTTAAAGGAAGAACATTCAGTGTTTCACCGTGAAGTGTGATATTAGCTGTAGTTTTTTCCTAGGTGCCTTTTATCAGGTTGAGGAAGTTCCTTTCTATTCTTAGTTGGGAATAAATGAAAAAAATGTAAGAACACCTATTTGAATGGCTATTATCAAAAAGATGAGAGATAACAAGTGTTGGCAAGGCTATGAAGAACAGGGAACCTTTGTGCACTGTTGTGGGAATGTAAATTGGTACAGTCACTATGGAAAGCAGTGTGGAGGTTTCTCAAAAAACTAGAAATAGAGTATAATCCAGCAGTCCCACTTCTGGATATATATCTAAAGGAAATGGAATTAGTATCTCAAAGAGATATCTGCATTCCTATTATTCATAATACCCAAGACAAGGAAACAGCCTATGTCCATCAGCAGATGAGTGGATAAAGAAAATGTGATATCTGTCTGTCTGTATCCATATACACACACACTGTCGATCACAATAGAAAATTATTTAGCCATCAAAAAAAGGAAATCCTTTTATTTGTGACAGCATGAATGGACCTTGAGAGCATTATCAGAGAAAGACAAATACTGTGTGATCTCACTTTCATGTGGAATCTAAAAAATCTGAATGCATTGAAACGGAGTTGAATGGTGGTTGCCAGGGGCTGGGGTGGACAGAGTGGAGGAAGTAGGAAGATATTGATCAAAGGAAACGAACTTCCAGTTACAAAATTAGTAAGTTCTGGGGATCTAATTTAGAGCATGATTATTATCTTTAAAAATACTGTATTATACACTTGAAAGTTGCTAAGAGAGTAGATCTTAAATGCTTTTACCAGAAAAAAACCGTAAGGTAATTAGTGAGGTGATGGAGATGTTAATTAACCTTATTATGGTAATCATTTCACAATATACATGTGTAACAAATCTTACAGTATATAGTTTAAACTTACACAGTGTTACATGTCAATTATATCTCAATAAAGCTGGGAAAAACAAGTGTATGGAGGATTAAAAAAGAAGTCTTGTATTTTATCAAATCCTTTTTCTATCTATAGAGGCAAGGATATGGTATTTGCTTTTTACTCTGTTAATGTGGTGTATTACATCCGTTTTTTTGTTAAACCATCCTTATATTCCTGAAATAAACCTGGTTGTTCATGGCAGATGATCATTTTATATGATGTTGCCAGCTTCAGTTTGCGCATATTTTGTTCTGGAATATCTTTGAATCTTATCTTCATGAGGGATTTTGGTGTGTAATTTTCTTTCCTTACAAGGTCATTGGCTAGGTTTGATACCATGTTAATACTGACCTGATGATATAAATTGGGAAGTGTTCCCTCCTGGTCTGTCTTCTGAAAGGATTTGTGTAGTTTTGGTATTTTCTCTTTAAATGTTTGACAGAATTTACTAATGAAACTATCTAAACCACCTAGGCTTTTCTTCATGGGAAGATTTTTTAATTCCTAACTCAGTTTGCTTCTTGAGCCAGTTTTGGTAATCTGTGTCTATCAAGGAATTACTTAAAGTGGAATTAGATTGATTTTAGATTATTCTTCCTGTCTAATGTAAGTGTTTAAAACTATAATTTTCTCTCTTAATACTGCCTTACATGCATCCCATAAATTTTGGTAGTTACATTTTATTTTCAATTCAATTCATTTTTTAGTTTCTCTTGGTTTCCTCTTATGTTTCCTTTTCAAGCATTTGGTGATTTTCCATACACCTTTCTGTTTTGGTTTCTAATTTAATTTCTTTGTGGTTGGAGAAGATACTTTATGATTTCAATAATTGGATTTAATGATTGATGTGGTTGATTTTGTTATTTTTCAGTAATGTGTCTCATGTCTTAACAGGCTTCTATTATATTTAACAAATTTTTTAGTGTACTATTCTAATTCCACTGTTGATTTTTGTTTTTTAGCTTTGAGTTATGTTTTTAGTGATTACTCTAAGGCTTACAGTATACATTTTTAACTAAATCACAGCCACAGTTTCTGTAAAATATTGTTAACTTGCTCTAATATTTCTTCCTCCTTTTTTTCTGCTATTTTTGTCACATATACTTCAATTATATGTTATAAATCCAGTGTAATACAGTGTTAAAATGTTTTTGCTTTAAACAGTCTTATGTTTTTAAAAATATTAATTGAATAAAAGAGAAGCACAAACCCTATACAGTCTTGTATTTACCCACATATATATCATTTTTAGAACTCTATTCTTTTCTCTGTATTCGAGTTAAAGAATTTTTTTTTTTTTTTTTTTTGCGGTACGCGGGCCTGTCACTGTTGTGGTCTCTCCCGTTGCGGAGCACAGGCTCCGGACGCGCAGGCTCAGCGGCCATGGCTCACGGGCCCAGCCGCTCTGCGGCATGTGGGATCTTCCCGGACCAGGGCACGAACCCGTGTCCTCTGCATCGGCAGGCGGACTCTCAACCACTGCACCACCAGGGAAGCCCTAAAGAATTTTTTAAGAATATTTCTTCTGGGGTTGATGTGTTAGCAGTGAATTTCCTCAGTTTTTATTTGGAAATGTCTTTATTTTGCTTTTATTTTTGAAAGGATAATGTCACTGAATATGTAATTCTTGGTTGACAGTTTTTTTTCTTTCAACATTGGATACTCATTCAGCTGACGTTGTTTCGTTCTACTCCCATTATTTCCCATCAGAAGTAAGGCTTAATTATGATGGTATTCTCTTGTATGTTTTGAGTTGTTTTTCTCTTGCTGCTTTGAAGACTTTCAGCAGTTTGATTCTGTTTATAGGTGTGATTCCAAAGTTTTTCCTGCTTGGGTTTATTGTGCTTGTGTTATCTATAATGTTTTTTAAAACAAATCTAGGAAGTTTCTTAATTGTTATTTTTTCAAATATTTATCTTGCGTCTTTCTCAGTTCGGAACTTATGTTTGGACACTTGAGGTTGTTGCGTAGATCTTTGAGTGTCTGTTTATTTTTCTTCTGTTTCTCTCTTTAGATTTGATAATTTCTATTGATCTATCTTCATATTTAGATACTTTCTTCTTCCATCTCATATCTGCTCTTGAGCCCACCTAGTGGATTTTTCATTTCAATTATTGTACTTTTCATCTGTAAAGTTTTCATTTGGTTATGTTGTTATAGTTTCAGGTGTCTGTTGAGATTACCTATTTGTTTAATAATTGTACTATTTCCTTTAATTCTTAGAACATGGTTTCCTTATGTTTATTGGACGTGTTTGTTATAGCTTCTTTGAAGTCTTTGTCTGCTGAGTCTAACATCTGGGCCCACTCAGTTTCTCGTGACTGCTTCTTTTTCTAAAGTATTGATCACTTTCCTGTTTCTTTTTATATCTTCTAATTTTTTGTAGCATCTGTATATTCTTTTCTCTTTCATGTATATCTCTTAGTATTCATATTTGATCATGTTTGGACAACTTTTAATTTTTTAATTGTTTATTTCACTGGGGGCATGGTTGGTATAAATTTTTTTTTAAGTAATTGATTTATTTTATTTATTTATTTTTGGCTGCGTTGGGTCTTTGTTGCTGCACGCGCGGGCCTTCTCCAGTTGCGGTGAGCGGGGGCTACTCCTCATTGAGGTGCACAGGCTTCTCATTGCGTTGGTTTCTCTTGTTGCAGAGCACGGGCTCTAGGCGCGTGGGCTTTAGCAGCTGTGGCCCGTGACTCAGCAGTTGTGGCTCATGTGCTCCAGCGCACAGGCTCAGCAGCTGTGGCACACAGGCCTAGCTACTCCATGGCCTCTGGGATCCTCCCGGGCCAGGGATTGAACCCGTATCCCCTGCAATGGCAGGCGGATTCCTAACCACTGTGCCACCAGGGAAATCCCATATTTTTATTTTCCCAAATAGGTTATAAGCCTGTTGTGGATAGGAACTGTATCTTAAATAAGAAGGATCTACCATGCTGCTAAGTTTAGTCCTGATTTCATGGTCTATTTTTAAATACTTAACTCTGCTGAATTTTCTTCAAAAAGGAAAAACTATATTGCATTCTGTTAATCTCTGCAGAAGAACTGTTGGAACCTGCCTTAATTTCCAGTCAAGGACAGACTTGATGGGACTTCCCTGGTGGTCCAGTGGTAAAGAATCCACCTTACATTGCAGGGGACGTGGGTTTGGTCCCTGGTCAGGGAACTAAGATCCCACATGCCACAGGGCAACTGAGCCTGCGTGCCACAACTCCCAAGCTCACATGCCTCAACTAGAGCCTGTGTGCCGCAAACTACAGGGCCCGTGCACTCTGCAACCCATGCACCCTGGAGCCTCCATGCCACAACTAGAGAAGAGAAAATCCACACACCACAACTAGAGAGAAGCCCGCGCACTGCAACAAAAGAAGCTGCATGCCTCAGTGAAGGTTCTGCTTGCCACAACGGAGACCCAACACGGCCAAAAATAAAATTAAAAATTTAAATAATAAATAAATCTTTAAAAAAGATAAAGTTTGCTGACCAAAAAAAAAGGCCAGAACTGTTTATTTAAAAAAAACAAACAAAGGACAGACTTGATAACTAATACATGTGGGGAGAGAATACATATGGATTAACTTATTTGTGAAACTCAAAAAACCTCACTTTCCAGTGTTTCCTAAGTATTTATACTCTGTGTATGTATAAATTGACAGGCAGAGGCTTTGTAAACTTTTGGAGGCCCATCTAGAGAAACAAAGGTGTTTTACTTCCATGAAATAGGGTAATAACCATTAGTAATCCATTGGTATTAGTAATTAAGTTACATTAACTCCAAGAGACCAGAGTTTAAAACGTTCTTATTCATTTAGACACTATTCTTCAGATTTATCATCGTTATTACTATTATTATAGTTTGTTGAAAGTAAATAGAATAGGACATTAATATTCTGTAAAGTCTACTTAAGATAAGTAATTAGGGAAACTTTGGACACAATTTATATATTAATAGAATTTTTTAAATCACATACTTCTAAAGATATGGTTTTGTAAATTCTTTATTCTTATTTGTTTTCACATTTTTAGATATGCCATTGCATTGGCCTTAAGGGAAAAACAGCGTGTAATATTTACTAGCCCAATTAAGGCCCTGAGTAACCAGAAATACCGTGAAATGTATGAAGAATTTCAAGATGTTGGTCTGATGACTGGAGATGTTACTATTAATCCTACAGCATCTTGTCTTGTTATGACCACAGAGGTAATTTATATGGTGTCTCAATGTAATTAAATTAATTTTCCTTTTAATTAATGTGGCTATTCCGTTAAAACAGCTAATGTTTTATTACTTGCTCTATATTGATAAAAATGTAACATTTTACTGTCTGAGTAGATTTACTTGAAAGGGATAGAGTTCATCTTAAAACAAGTTCTAGTAATTGAATTTAGTTGTAAATTACCAATATTTCTGTTATTTGTCATAATATAGATGCAGTTTTTTCTTCACAAAATATTTTTTAAAGCATATTGTCAGTGACATGAAAATAATTTGATGGTTTTGTATAATTTCAAGGATTTCAGTACATAGTTTCAAATATGTAGTGACTCCTTGTTCTGTGTGATTTTTTTTCTTCTGTATCTGAGTGTTGATACAAATAGATAACTAACTTTTTAAAAAATGCCCTGTTATGTTTAGCTTCTTTCCATAATCACAGTTAAGTTTTGTATATCTTTGTAACATTTTACATTTTGGACACTATTAGCTGTCTTTACTAAGTACTTTTGTACATGCTTGAATTATATCCTTGCATTCTACAAAGACATGCTACACTAGAGAGCATAAATTAGCTTCTGGCTTTTAGAGTTACCCAAAAGCATTACTCACTTTTCATCTTGGTGCCTAAAGTAAGTTTATTTTCCATTCTCAAAACTTTCTTCCATCCATGGAATATTTCTTTAACTCAGAAATCAGAATAACGGTTGCTAGAAAGTATTCATATTGGTAAGATGAGGTAGAAAAAATGGATAACAGTATAAGATCCATTGTGTTAGACAGAAGATAACTTCAAGTTATTCTCGTATTCTAGCAAGTGTAGGTCTTGGGTTAAGTGCTGTACATGCAAGGAAGTGGCTTCTTATTAAGGATATATGGATATGGAGATGATAATTCTTTCCATGGGTTATATCTGATTACTTATTTGAGAAGTCATTTATTTTGGATTTAGGGAAGGAATATTATGTATTTAAGAGATATGTATCTCCCTAAAATTATTTTAGTCTTTCTGTTAAAAAAGAATATCCAAAATTTCTTGCTAGGTAGAAGAGCTTTTGGTATGTCAGAATCCTGCTAAATCTTCTCCTTTTTCTTCAGATTTTGAGAAGTATGCTGTACAGAGGTTCTGAAGTTATGCGAGAAGTTGCTTGGGTCATATTTGATGAAATTCATTACATGAGAGATTCAGGTATATTCTGTAGTGTTGTTGAGATGTGAGCATGTATTTTATTTAAGAATGGCATTAGGTGGGGCAGAGTCAAGATGGTGTACTAGGAGGATGCGGAATTCGCGTCTCCTCACAACTAGGGCACCTACCAGGTACCAGTGGGGGACCACTGACACCTAAGGGACAGGAGGAAACCCCAGTGACCGTGTAGGATGTGGGGCATGGGGGGAGTGAAGTGGGAGGAGAAGTGGAGGCAGGACGGGACAGGCATCCCTGAGGGGCGGCTTGTGGAGGGGAAGGGATCCCATGCCCAATGGGGGAAATTGGGGAACCATTGGGAGGGCAAAGGATCAAAAGGTAGCATGGCCAGGTTTCCCCTGCCCAGTTGGACCCCCAGGAACCTGTTGAGATCCCGGGCCTGATCCTCTTCCCACCTAGTCTCCCTCCAGCCACGTGGGTCCTGAGGGAGTGGGAGGGAGGAAAGGGGAGCAAAAGTAAAGGCTGGACCTCTGGGACGGCACCCCTGAGGGGTGACTGCGGGAGAGAAGTTCTTGCACCCAGCAGGACCCACCCACAATTAGGGGCCCAGCGGCAATGGGGTAGACCCCAGGGGAGATGGTGGGGGAGGGCCACGAAAGAACAGAAGGGAACGGGGCCAGTGCTTTCCCTGTCCACTTAGGCACCAGGAAGCATTTTGGGCTCCCAGACCTAATACTCTGTCCTCGGAGCCTCCCATCTACAGCGCAGAGCCCCAGCCCCAGCACTACACCACCACCCAGGGCCCTACTTCTACACTCAGAGAACCCCTCCAACGAGCTGGGCCTAAATCACACCCGCACACCCTCAGTCAGGGCCCTACCTCCTAACTCCTGAGCCCCACACTCTAGAGGCCCTCCTTTTGACGTGTTGCCTCTCCCCTTCTGCACAGGCCCCGCCCCACGCTCACCCCACCACCCACCTAAGTCCCACCCCAGCCTAAACCCTGCCACTACCTAAGTTCCACCCCCTACGTAAACTCCACCTGCATAGCCAAGCCGTTTTTTTTTTTTCTTCCCTTTTTTTTCCTTTTCCTTTTTCCTCTTTTAGATTGGGGTTCTGTTTTACGTTGTTGATTCATTGCTGTTGATTCTTTTATATTTTAATTTTTCCTAATAAATCTTTTATTTTTCTAATTTTGTTTTATTCTTTATACTTTGTTAGTGATCTCTCCTTTTGGCTTGTTGCCCCCCCAATCTTTTTTTTCTTCTGCTGTGGTTTTATTTTACCTTGTTGCAGTTTTATTTTTCCTAATATACCTTTATCTTACTGATTTTATTTTCTTTTTTATTCTTGATATTGTACTGCTCCTTTTTCTTTCTTTCTTCTTCTTTTTTTTTTTTTTTTAACTGCACCATGAAGCTTGCAGGATCTTGCTTCCCAGGCCAGAAGTTGGGCCCGAGCTCCTGTGGTGGGAGCTCCAAGTCCAAACCACTGGACTAACAGAGAACCTCGGACCACAGGGAATATCATTCTGAGTGAGGCCTCCCAGAGGTGCTCATCGCAGCATCAGGAACCAGCTCTGTCTAACTGCCTGCAAACTCCAGTGCTGGACGTCTCAGGCCAAACAACCACTAAGACAGGAATACAGCACCCATCCCAAAAAAAACAAAAAAAAAGAAGTGGCAAAAGAATATGTTACAGACGAAGGAGTACAGTAAAAACCTACAAGACCAAATAAATGAAGATGCCATAAGCAACCTATCTGAAAAAGAATTCAGAATAATGATAGTAAAGATGATCCAAAATCTCGGAAACAGAATGTAGAAAATACAAGAAACATTTAACAAGGGCCGAGAAGAACTAAACAGCAGACAAGCAGTGATGAACAACACAATTACTGAAATTAAAAATACTCTAGAAGGAATCAATAACAGAATACCTGAAGCAGAAGAACGGATAAGTAAGCTGGAAGATAAAATGGTGGAAATAACTGCCAGGGAGCAGAATAAACAAAAAAGAATGAAAAGACTTGAGGACAGTCTCAGAGACCTCTGGAACAACATTAAACGCAACAACATTTGAATTATAGGGATCCCAGAAGAAGAGAAAAAGGGACTGAGAAAATATTTGAAGAGATGATAGTCAAAAACTTGTCTAACATGGGAAAGGAAATAGTCAAGTCCAGGAAGGACAGAGAGTACCATTGGGATAAACCCAAAGAGAGAAACGCTGAAACACATATTAAACAAACTATCAAAAGTTAAGTACAAAGTAAAAATATTAAAAGCAGCAAGGGAAAAACAACAAATAACATACAAGGGAATCCCCATAACGTTAACAGCTGATTTTTCAGCAGAAACTTAGCAAGCCAGAAGGGAGTGGCAGGACATATTTAAAGTGATGAAAGGAAAAAACCTACAGCCAAGATTACCCTACCCAGCAAAGATCTCATTCAGATTCGATGGAGAAATTAAAACCTTTACACATAGGCAAAAGTTAAAAGAATTCAGGACCACCAAACCAGCTTTACAACAAATGCTAAAAGAACTTCTCTAGGCAAGAAACACAAGAGAAGGAAAAGACCTACAAAAAACAAACCCAAAGGAATTAAGAGAATGGTAATAGGAACATACATATTGATAATTACCTTAAATGTAAATGGATTAAATGTTCCAACCAAAAGACGTCAGTTGGCTGAATGGATAGAAAAACAAGACGTGTACATATGCTGTCTACAAGAGACCCACTTCAGACCTAGGGACACATACAGACTGAGAGTGAGGGGTGAGACTAGATGTCAATTACAGGAAGAAATCTGTAAAAAATACAAACATATGGAAGCTAAACAATACACTGCTAAGTAACCAAGAGATCACTGAAGAAATCAAAGAGGAAATAAAAAAAATACCTAGAAACAAATGACAATGAAAACACAGCAACCCAAAACCTGTGGGATGCAGCAAAAGCAGTTTTAAGAGGGAAGTTTATAGCAATACAATCCGACCTCAAGAGACTAGAAAAATCTCAAATAAACAACCTAATCTTACACCTAAAGCAATTAGAGAAAGAAGCACAAAAAAACCCTGAAGTTAGCTGAAGGCAAGAAATCATCAAGATCAGAATAAATGAAAAAGAAATGAAGGAAACAGTAGCAAAGATCAATAAAAATAAAAGCTGGTTGTTTGAGAAGATAAAGAAAATTGATAAACCATTAGCCGGACTCATCAAGCAAAAAAGGGAGAAGACGCAAATCAACAGAATTAGAAATGAAAAAGGGGAACACTACATAATGATCAAGGGATCAATCCAAGAAGAAGATATAACAGTGTAAATATTTATGCATCTAACATAGGAGTACCACAATACATAAGGCAGATGCTAACAGCCATAAAAGGGGAAATAGACAGTAATACAATCATAGTACGGAACTTCAACAGTCCACCACTTTCACCAATGGACAGATCACCCAAAATGAAAATAAGAAAACAAGCTTTAAATGATACATTAAACAAGGTGGGCTTAATTGATATTTTTAGGATATTCCATCCAAAAACAACAGAATACATTTTCTTCTCAAGTGCTCATGGAACATTCTCCAGGATAGATCATATCTTGGGTCACAAATCAAGCCTTGGTAAATTTAAGAAAATTGAAATCATATCAAATATTTTTTCTGACCTCAACACTGTGAGACTAGATGTCAATTACAGGAAGAAATCTGTAAAAAATACAAACATATGGAAGCTAAACAATACACTGCTAAGTAACCAAGAGATCACTGAAGAAATCAAAGAGGAAATAAAAAAAATACCTAGAAACAAATGACAATGAAAACACAGCAACCCAAAACCTGTGGGATGCAGCAAAAGCAGTTTTAAGAGGGAAGTTTATAGCAATACAATCCGACCTCAAGAGACTAGAAAAATCTCAAATAAACAACCTAATCTTACACCTAAAGCAATTAGAGAAAGAAGCACAAAAAAACCCTGAAGTTAGCTGAAGGCAAGAAATCATCAAGATCAGAATAAATGAAAAAGAAATGAAGGAAACAGTAGCAAAGATCAATAAAAATAAAAGCTGGTTGTTTGAGAAGATAAAGAAAATTGATAAACCATTAGCCGGACTCATCAAGCAAAAAAGGGAGAAGACGCAAATCAACAGAATTAGAAATGAAAAAGGGGAAGTAACAACTGACAATGCAGAAATACAAAGGATCATGAGAGATTACTACAAGCAACTGTATGCCAATAAAATGGAAAACCTGGAAGAATGGGACACATTCTTAGAAAAGCACACCCTTCCGAGACTGAACCAGGAAGAAATAGAAAATATAAATAGACAATCACAAGCACTAAAACTGAGACTGTGATTAAAAATCTTCCAACAAGCAAAAGCCCAGGACCAGATGGCTTCACAGCCAAATTCTATCAAACACTTAGAGAAGAGCTAACACTTGGGTCACAAATCAAGCCTTGGTAAATTTAAGAAAATTGAAATCATATCAAATATTTTTTCTGACCTCAACACTGTGAGACTAGATGTCAATTACAGGAAGAAATCTGTAAAAAATACAAACATATGGAAGCTAAACAATACACTGCTAAGTAACCAAGAGATCACTGAAGAAATCAAAGAGGAAATAAAAAAAATACCTAGAAACAAATGACAATGAAAACACAGCAACCCAAAACCTGTGGGATGCAGCAAAAGCAGTTTTAAGAGGGAAGTTTATAGCAATACAATCCGACCTCAAGAGACTAGAAAAATCTCAAATAAACAACCTAATCTTACACCTAAAGCAATTAGAGAAAGAAGCACAAAAAAACCCTGAAGTTAGCTGAAGGCAAGAAATCATCAAGATCAGAATAAATGAAAAAGAAATGAAGGAAACAGTAGCAAAGATCAATAAAAATAAAAGCTGGTTGTTTGAGAAGATAAAGAAAATTGATAAACCATTAGCCGGACTCATCAAGCAAAAAAGGGAGAAGACGCAAATCAACAGAATTAGAAATGAAAAAGGGGAAGTAACAACTGACAATGCAGAAATACAAAGGATCATGAGAGATTACTACAAGCAACTGTATGCCAATAAAATGGAAAACCTGGAAGAATGGGACACATTCTTAGAAAAGCACACCCTTCCGAGACTGAACCAGGAAGAAATAGAAAATATAAATAGACAATCACAAGCACTAAAACTGAGACTGTGATTAAAAATCTTCCAACAAGCAAAAGCCCAGGACCAGATGGCTTCACAGCCAAATTCTATCAAACACTTAGAGAAGAGCTAACACCTGTCCTTCTCAAAGTCTTCCAAAATATAGCAGAGGGAGGAACACTCCCAAACTCATTCTACGAGGCCACCATCACCCTGATACCAAAACTAGACGAAGATGTCACAAAAGAAAACTACAGGTCAACATCTCTGATGAACATAAATGCAAAATCCTCAACAAAATACTAGCAGACAGAATCCAACAGCACATTAAAAGGATCATACACCATGATCAAGTGGGTCTTATCCCAGGAATGCAAGGATTCTTCAATATACGCAAATCCGTCAGTGTGTACACCATATTAACAAATTGAGGGATGAAATCCATATGATCATCTCAATAGATGCAGAAAAAGCTTTCGAAAAAATTCAACACCCATTTATGATAAAAACTCTCCGGAAGAGAGGCATAGAAGGAACCTACCTGACCATAATAAAGGCCATATATGACAAACCCACAGCCAACATCGTTCTCAGTGGTGAAAAACTGAAACCATTTCCTCTAAGATCAGGAACAAGACAAGGTTACCCACTCTCACCACTTTTATTCAACATAGTTTTGGAAGTTTTAGCCACAGCAATCAGAGAAGAAAAAGAAATAAGAGGAATCCAAATTGGAAAAGAAGTTAAACTGTCACTGTCTGCAGATGACATGATACTATACATAGAGAATCCAAATGATGCTACCAGAAAACTACTAGAGCTAATCAATAAATTTGGTAGAGTAGCAGGATACAAAATTAATGCACAGAAATCTCTTGCATGCTTATACACTAATTATGAAAAATCAGAAAGAGAAATTAAGGAAACACTCCCATTTACTATTGCAACAAAAAGAATAAAATACCTAGGAATAAACCTACCTAAGGATACAAAAGATCTGTATGCAGAAAACTATAAGACACTGATGAAAGAAGTTAAAGATGATACAAAGGGATGGAGAATTATACTATGTTCTTGGATTGTATGAATCAACATTGTGAAAATGACTGTACTACCCAAAGCAATCTACAGATTCAGTGCAATCCCTATCAAACTACCAATGGCATGTTTCACAGAAGTAGAACAGAAAGTTGCACAATTTGTATGGAAACACAAAAGATCCCGAATAGCCAAAGCAGTCTTGAGAAAGAAAAACAGAGCTGGAGGAATCAGGCTCCTGGACTTCAGACTATACCAGAAAGCTACAGTAATCAAGACAGTATGGTACTGACAGAAAACAGAAATACAGATCAATGGAACAGGGTAGAAAGCCCAGAGATAAACCCACGCACATATGATCACCTTATCTTTGCTAAAGGAGGCAAGAATATACAGTGGAGAAAAGAGCCTCTTCAATAAGTGGTGCTGGGAAAACTGGACCGCTATATGTAAAAGAATGAAATTAGAACACTTCCTAAACCATATACAAAAATAATCTCAAAATGTATTAAAGGCCTAATTGTAAGGTCAGACACTGTAAAACTCTTAGAGGAAAACATAGGAAGAACACTGACATAAATCACAGCAAGATCGTTTTTGACCCACCTCCTAGAGAAATGGAAATAAAAACAAAAATAGACAAATGGGACCTAATGAAGCTTAAAAACTGTTTCACAGCAAAGGAAACCATAAACAAGACCAAAAGACAACCCTCAGAACAGGAGAAAATAGTTGCAAATGAAGCAACTGACAAGTGATTAATCTCCAGAATATACAAGCAGCTCATGCAGCTCAATATCAAAAAAACAGCCCAATCCAAAAATGGGCAGAAGACCTAAATAGACATTTCTCCAGAGAAGATATACAGATTGCTAACAAACACAAGAAAAGATGCTCAACGTCACTAATCATTAGAGAAATGCAAATCAAAACTACAATGAGGTGTCACCTCACGCCGGTCAGAATGGGCATCATCAAAAAATCTACAAACAGTATATGCTGGAGAGGGTGTGGAGAAAAGGGAACCCTCTTGCACTGTTGGTGGAAATGTAAATTGATACAGCCACTATGGAGAACAGTATGGAGGTTCCTTAAAAAACTAAAAATAGAACTACCATATGACCCAGCAGTCCCACTACTGGGCATATACCTTGAGAAAACCATAATTCAGAAAGAGTTGTGTACCACAGTGTTCATTGTAGCACTATTTATAATAGCCAGGGCATGGAAACAACCTAAGTGTCTATCGACATATGAATGGAAAAAGAAGATGTGGCACATTAATACAATGGAATATTTCTCAGCCATAAAAAAACAAAATTGAATTATTTGTAGTGAGGTGGATGGACCTAGAGTCTGTCATACAGAGTGCAGTAAGTTAGAAAGAGAACAAATACCGTATGCCCACACATGTATATGGAATCTAAAAAAAAAATGGTTCTGAAGAACCTTGGGGCAAGAGAGGAATAAAGACAGAGGTAGAGAATGGACTTGAGGACTTGGGGAGGGGGAAGTGTAAGCTGGGACAAAGAGAGAGAGTAGCACTGACATATGTACAGTACCAAATGTAAAATAGATAGCTAGTGGGAAGCAGCTGCATGGCACAGGGAGATCAGCTCGGTGCTCTGTGACCACCTAGAGGGGTGGGATAGGGTGTGTGGGAGGGAGATGCAAGAGGGAGGGGATATGTGGGTATACATACGCATATAGATGATTCACTTTGTTATGCAGCAGAAGCTAACACAATACTAAATCAATCGTACTCGAATAAAGATGTTAAAAAAAATGGCATTAGGAATTTTGAACAAGTAGTTGTTGATCTTCCATGTGAGTAGAGTTCACATAAACTAATTTGTGGATAACATGATGTGATATTTCCAGTAGGATCTCATTCAGTTACAGCTTCTTAAAAAGTAACAAGTTTTGAGTGAGAAAATGCAAATTCACATTTTTAAAATGGAATTAAAATTAGTTCCCTTTAGTAGAGAGCTCTCTAGTATAACTAATGTTAAAGAATTCCCAAAACTTCTAGCCTACAAAGTTAACATTCTTGATTTTTATTTATTTTATTTTTTAAAAAAATAAGTACATGTTTATGGTAAAAAATAAAATGAGGGGGCTTCCCTGGTGGCGCAGTGGTTGAGAATCTGCCTGCCAGTGCAGGGGACACGGGTTCGAGCCCTGGTCTGGGAAGATCCCACATGCCATGGAGCAACTAGGCCCGTGAGCCACTACTACTGAGCCTGTGCGTCTGGAGCCTGTGCCCTGCAACAGGAGAGGCTGTGATAGCGAGAGGCCCGCGCACCGCGATGAAGAGTGGCCCCTGCTCACCGCAACTGGAGAAAGCCCTTGCACAGAAACGAAGACCCAGCACAGACAAAAATAAATAATTAATTAAAATAAAAACAAAACCCTACGTTAAAAAAAAAATAAAATGAGGATTATGAAATAAAAATGAGCAAAAAATTTTTTCCTTTACTTGAACTATTGCACTACTGTAATGGAAAATTAAGTTTATTTGGAATTTTGGGTGGAACTTGGAGGGCGAAAGTTAACAAACATTTAAAAGTTAAATGTTTAATATGTAAACACTTAAAGCTTAGTTTTTATTTGAATTAAAGCAGTGTGTTAACCTGTATTCATAGTGAAAGTAATACAAGTTTAAGAAATCATTTACCCTTTTTAAAAATTTCACTTTTGTGAAATTCATAAGATTAGGTTCAAAACAGTTATTTTGGTTTTTAAATCATGAATCCTATATTGATTTGTTCATTTATGGGAGGGAAATTCTCACATGGATTTTTCCGGTTTTTTTCCATCTGACTTATAGTTTTGTTGTTTATCAAATCTTTCTTTCATCTCTGGAGATCATGATGGTAATTTAGATGAACGATGCTATATGCTGTAGTAATGGTGTTTCTTTGAAATTTGTTACTGTGACTTTCTATAAGCCAACAACTTCTGCTTCTCTAAGTGAGATGGAAATACTATTTCCATTGTCCTGGGACTCTTGTTAGGCTGTTTGAACAGGATTCAGTTTGGTACTGCTTTTTGCAGGCTGTTATTTCAGAGTACATTATGTTTATGGTGGTTTAGTCTACTAACTTTCTATTAAATGAATTCATGGTTAGAACTAAAGTAGTTTACAGTAAGGGTCTGTGGCTTAAAATATCCTTGTGCAACATGGTCTGTATTTCTAATTATTGAGCTTGAAAGAAAATAATAAAGTGACGTTGAATCCAAGGTGTATTTGTATTTTTCAGAGCGTGGTGTCGTATGGGAAGAAACTATTATCTTGCTTCCTGATAATGTTCACTATGTCTTTCTTTCGGCTACTATTCCAAATGCCCGGCAGTTTGCTGAATGGATTTGCCACTTACATAAACAGGTATTTTCTTTCCCTTTTTTGATGTTTTCAATATTTAAAATGTTACAAGTTGGCCTTACTATATCCTGTACTTCGTTCCTGATGCTGCCTAGAACAAAGAAGACATTTTAATGTGAAACTACTTTTTAAATCGAGCAAGCTTATCAAAATCAACCGACTAATTTTTTTATAAGTGAATTTTCTGAGTCGCATCTCAAACCCAATACATCAAAATCTCTGGGAGTAGTAGGGTCTTGGGTTTTGAAATCTTTAACTTTTAAACGCTCCTAAATTGATCATGATGACCTGCCAGGTTTGGAAACTATTAATACAATGAACCACGAGTACACAGTAGAGAATTTTCTCTAAGACCTTGGTACTGGGAAAAAGCTGGGCATTTCCTGAGAGTGTGATTTGATTGTTTTCATGTGAATGCAGACTTCTTACTGACTGTATTTGCTTTTTGCTTTTCTAGTCTAATTTTAGCAGCATTAAAGGACCTTATAACAAGCTTTTGTTCATGTGTACTAAATTCATTCTTGGCTTTATTTTTCTGCCCTTATTTTTCCTTTATACCAGAATGCTGACAAATTTATTTTTTATCCATTTATAAGCTCTCTTATGGTATTCTTGTAACACCCATGTTGCTTCTGCAGCATAGAAACACAGTGGATCTTCTGGAGGAGTTAGATCAACCTGCTGTTTTAGTAAGGCTTTGAAAAGTCTCTGTGGGCTAGAAAAGTTCCATTTTACCTCCGGGAGCATTCTGTGTCCCCATTACTGCTACTATGGAGAAATAGAAGTCTTTAATTATGGCATCACAGGTCTAGGTATGGATCCAAGATCATGTGGAAACTCAAATCATGTATTGATATTTATCCCTGATTAGGGAATTAGTAAAATTGAACTGATGGTAGTATAATTTGATAGACCTCATTTTCCCCCATTTTTCTCTTCCTGACTTAAGGGTTTTTTTAAAAAACTTTTTCTTTTTGAAATGTTGAATTCAAAAGTTTGTCTCCTTAAAGTCTTTTAGGTAGGTCATATACATGGTGTTATTTTGAAGAAATAAAGTATATGGTTAATTACTTTTCTTTGTTTTTACAGCCTTGTCATGTAATTTACACAGATTATCGGCCTACTCCGTTACAGCACTACATTTTTCCAGCAGGGGGAGATGGTCTACACCTTGTGGTTGATGAAAATGTAAGGGAGTAATTATAATTCTTATATCTATAATATCAGACTTTGCTGTTTATACCCATTTTTTTTTTAAACTAGAGAAGAATGGCAGAGATCCGTCTTTTTTCTTAAGTAGTTTTGTGGTCCAGAGTTACTGTTGGTTTTTTGTGTATGTATTTTTATTTCAAAAATTATATTTAAGACTTGTATTTTTTAATGCATGAATTAGATTTCCTTCCTTTTCCAGTATTTTTTAAATGCCTTGAGAATAAGGGGCTCTGGACATGTTTCAGATATCTTATGTTTTGCTTTTCCCACTTATATTATTATATAAAATTATTTATTATTTGAGGAAGCTTTGTTTTGAGGTATGAAAAAATATTTGCATTATGATTAGGTATTAATGAAGTTACACAAAAATTTTGTGATTCCAGGGTGACTTCAGAGAAGATAATTTTAATACTGCGATGCAGGTACTTCGAGATGCTGGTGATTTGGCAAAAGGAGATCAGAAGGGGAGAAAAGGAGGAACAAAAGGTAATTTGGAACTTTGTTTTAAGAGAATTTTACATGTAAATTGTATTTTCAGATTACATATTTTGGGTTTTTTTAATTTAACTTTTTCCCCCTCCGGGCTGTATAAAGATCTAGATAGTGTATGATAAAATTGGATGAATAAAGGTTTAATCTCTTTTTCCTCTATGACATTTACTGAGATATAGTTCATATACAATTCACCCATTAAAGTATACAATTCAACAGTTATTAGTACATTCACAGAATTATGCAGCCGTCACTGCAGTTTTTTTATTGAGATACAATTCACATATCATAGAAGTCACCATTTTTAAGGGTACAGTTAAGTGGATTTTAGTATATTCACAAAATTGTGCAACTGCTATCTAACTCTAGAACATTTTCATTAACTCAACAAGAAACCCCATACCCATTAGCAGTCATTCTTCATTTACTCCCAACCTCTTCCCCACCACCCCTCAGCCTTAGGCAATCACTAATCTACTTTCTATTTCTATTTTCCTTTTCTAGACATTTCATATAAATGTAATCATGATATATGTGGTGTTTTGCACCTTAGCTTGTTTTCAAGGTTCATCCATGTTATAGCATATGTCAGTACTTCATTCTTTTTTATGATCAAATAACATTACATTGTATGATTTTACCACACTTTATTTATTCATTCCTCAGTTGATGAACAGTTAGGTTGTTTTCAACTTTTTGATTGTTGTGACTAATGCTGCTGTAAACATTTGTGTACTACAGGTTTTTGTGTGAACTCAGCAGTTGCTGAGTCATATGATAATTCTATGTTTAACCTTTTCAGTAACTGCCAAGTTATTTTCCAAAGTACATTGTCATCAGAAGGATATGAGGTATCCATTTCCTCCACATCCTTGCCAGTACTTTACTGTAGCCTGTCTATTTGATTATGGTCATCCTAGTACGTATGAAGTCATACCTCAGTGTGGTTTTTATTTACATTTCTCTGTTGGCTAATGAAGATCCTATACTTACTGGCCATTTGTTTATCTTTGGAGAAATATCTATTCAAATCCTTGGCCCATTCAAAAATTACATTGTCTTTTTGTTGTTGAGTTGTAAGGATTCTTTTATACTCTGGATACTAGACCTTTATTAGATATCTGATTTGTAAATATTTTTTTCCATTCTTTGAGTTAGGGTTATCTTTATTGTTGGTGTCTGTTGAAGTACAAAAGTTGTAAATTTTGGTGAAATCCCGTTTATCAGGTTTTTTTTTTCTTTTGTGGCTTATGCTTTTGGTATCATATCTAAGAGTGCTTTGCCTAACCCAACATCATGAAGGTTTACTCCTATATATTTTTTGACAGTTTTATAGTTTTAGATTTTACATTTAAGTCTATAATCCATTTTGAGTTAATTTTTGGATATGGTTTATGTACCTTTTTTGCAGGACCATCAAATGTGTTCAAGATTGTGAAGATGATTATGGAAAGAAACTTTCAACCTGTAATTATTTTCAGTTTTAGTAAGAAAGATTGTGAAGCCTATGCACTTCAAATGACCAAATTAGATTTCAACACAGGTACTATATAATTTCAGTATAGTTTTAATGTTACGTGAAAATTAGTGTAAATATATTTCTAGTAAGACATTTTTGTGTATTGCTAGAATTTGCAGTTCACCTTACAGTTACAGCAGTAGTTACATCACATTTGTAAAAGCTTTAAGGCCCTCAATTTATCATTTCTTTTCCTTTCTTCTGTCTCCTTTTATTGGAAGGTAAGTATAATACATTGTTCTATATAAAACCCAAAGACCCCTAGTAAGAAATATTAGACTCATACATACTTTCTTATACTTCATTGCCATAGCTCTTTGGTTATTGTGGTTTTCTGTCTGATTACTTAAGGTTAGTTTCTTGGTCAGACTACCTTCTGTTATGTTTCATTCTTCTAGAAATCCAAATCTGGAAAACATGCCCCTGTACCTAACTGTGGTATAATTTTTGAATAAAGTAAAATAACTTCTAGCAAATGAATATATTATTCTCATGTATTAACTGTAAATGTAACCGTTTAAAAGTCACACAGCTAGATGGTAGCATAGCCTAGGCAAAAATTGCAGCATGCCAAATACCAGCCCACTTGTCATTCATTTCAGCCTTTTACAAATCTGATACTGTGCAGTGAGAAGTAAATAATATCTTCAGTCATGCAGAATCAAATTTTAGTTGTCTTGTTTTCTTTATCAAGGCACAGAACTAATCCCATGATTTTAAAGCTAATTTTTACTTATCCATAGGTAAAAAATAACAAATGACGGATAACCCATATTCCCTCCTAAAGCCAATAATATTTTATTTTTTTTGACTGAGTGAATTGCTCTACTTAGAAATGTTTTCTTATAACTACCAGTGCTGTATGTGCTTGATGTTGCAGGGTTATATATTGATAAAGTCAACAAATATTTATTGACAAATAGTCACTTTATAAGAAGGCAGTGTAATGGTTAAGAGCACAGGCTTTGGAATTGCTGATGTAACAGTTAATACCAATGCCCATTATTTGCTCTGTGTCTTACTTTCCTTAATAGTGAGTAATAATAATCCCTGTGTCCTGTAATTTTTTGACTTAAGTATTGCATGTAGATACCTAGGGTAGTTACTGTTACTGCTTTTATAAGATAGTACTTTTATTCGTGGACTAACTCTGCTAGATCTGGTTTGAAAGGCAATGAATTTTATTAAATAATTATGTAGAAAATTTGATCTACTTTACCTTCTGCCTATCTAAAATCCTGAGTCTTTACTTTTACTCTTTATAGACTCTTACTCTTTGCAGTGTGTGAAAGTCGTTATCACTGACTCATTTAGATACTTATACACCCTTGGGTTTTCTCTCTTAGATGAAGAAAAGAAGATGGTTGAAGAAGTATTCAGTAATGCAATTGACTGCTTGTCAGATGAAGATAAAAAGCTCCCTCAGGTGTGTGTTTAATGTCATTAAGTAGACTGTGGCTATTAACAGATAGTATATATTCACTTTGTATTTCCTGGATTTGTTACTATATTATATATTGCACTGTTTGCACACTGCAATAAATATGTTGCATTGTGCACTGAAATGATACCTTGATTCTTATTTTGAACTTCTAAGAAGGTGACAAAAGGAAACATTTGCTGCCTTGAAGAAACTTTTCTCTGAAAGCTAGCATGATCTGGAAATTACTGCTTCTGTTCCTAATACTACAAAATTTTTAATGCTAATTTTAAGTCAATGAATTTCTTAATTCATAAGGCTACCAAACAAAACAATAGAGCAAACCTAAGTTTAGTGAGAAATTTGATTTCTACTTTGCTTTAATTAATTAAAGTGTTTTTCTCTTTTGACTATTAGAATTGCCTTAGGAGTTCTAAAATATACTGATGCCTTGTTGTCACTCCAGAGATTCTGATTTAATTGTCTGGTGTGTGTCCTGATCATTAGATCTTTCAGAAACTCCCCTGGTTGTTCTAATGTGCACCCGAAACTGAGAACTAATGCTTTAGCCCAACCTAATACTATATGAAAGTTTTATTTTGTGAAAAGAAAAATTGGAAAGTCATACTCTGCTTACAGATGATTGCTTTGATTTGTGTGAGATTTATAAGACTGCAATTGCATGTTTCTTGGTATTTAAAATGGTATTTAATTTATGAAATCTTATTGTAATTTTTCTTTCTAGCTGAAATATTAGTATCTAAGGGCTGAGCCATGTCTTTATACATACTTGTTATCCTAGCACACTTCTAATAGTAAAATTTAATGGCATTTGATAGTGTTAATGAGAATGTACTCTTCTTCAGTAATTCATTTATTTTTAGATAAAGTACATATTTATATTAAATATGCTTTATAGTTATTTATTTTCTTTTGGTTTGAGTTGACCAGTTTTTTGGTTTTTTTAAAATTTATTTATTTTGGCTGCATTGGGTCTTTGTTGCCGTGCACAGGCCTTCTCTAGTTGTGCCGAGCGGGGGCTCCTCTTCATTGTGGTGCACGGGCTTCTCACTGTGGTGGCCTCTCTTGTTGTGGAGCACGGGCTCTAGGCACGCGGGCTCAGTAGTTGTGGCTCACAGGCTTTAGAGCACAGGCTCAGTAATTGTGGCTCACAGGCCCAGTTGCTCCGCGGCATGTGGGATTTTCCTGCACCAGGGCTCAAACCCATGTCCCCTGAATTGGCAGGCAGATTCTTAAGTACTGTGCCACCAGGGAACTCCTGGCCAGTATTTTTTAAGTTTATTTCATGCAGATGCAAACTTTGCTGTCATAACCTTTAATTTTTTTTAGAGGAGATGAAGTGATGCTGGAAAATTTGAATGAGAAAGCAAAACATTTATAAAGTTTATTTAAACATGCCTTTCATATTAAAGCTAGGACAGAATTATATTGTGTTTTAAGTTTAATAATTTGTGGGAATGTGGGTTTGGTTTCTAGTTTTTCTGGAAAAGTTATATAAAATTTCTTTAAACAGCATTCTTTCTTGATTACCTATTTTTCTTAATTTTGTTAGTTTCACATTTTAAAAGTTCTTTTCCTCACGTCATTTTAAAAATAAAATTGAATCCAATCGTAGGTTGAACATGTACTTCCTCTCTTGAAGAGGGGCATTGGTATTCACCATGGTGGTTTACTTCCTATTTTGAAAGAAACTATAGAAATTCTCTTTTCTGAAGGATTGATAAAGGTATGATTTTATTTTATTTATTATGCCCTAAAATTGTGTTGTGTGAGCAGTTTGAAGGTTATCAAGAACACTGTTTGTAGGCAACTTTTTTTTTTATTGTTATTGTTTTTTAAGTAAGTTGAATGGGATGGCTTAGGTAATGAACTTATTTTTGTATACAGTGTTATACTTCATAAATTTTGGACTATAGGTAAAAGTCATTTGTTTTTATTCCTAGTCTTAAAGTAAGAAATGATATCATTACTGAATACAGTGTAGAATTTTCCAAAAGGTGCTGTTTAATTTTCAGACCTGAAGTTGATACTGTAAGTGGACTCCATTCTGTATACAGATTAAAAGGAGTAGTTTAGAAAAGACCAGGAGAATTGCTGTTTAGACTTATGAAAGAGTTTTTAGGATGTTCTCATTTAAACCAAAGAGAGTCTGATTTAATCTCTAATATTATGTCGACGTCTGTACCCAGTAATGGAATGTTGAAAATCGGAAACAACTCCAAAATATAGTTGTAAGCCTTTATATGACTCATAAAGTATTTTATGTTTAAAAATCACAGATTTGTCATGTGAACTTCAGCACTAACTAAGATATTTAAAAGAAATTTACTCACCCTAAAGACCATACTTGAGGTATTTTAGATAAAGAATTGGTCACTATTTGTACCTGGGTCCTGGTAAGGCCCTGTTTATGTCCTCATATAGATTGCATGTTTTGTTGAGACCCATTTTAAAGAATCTTTTAAGTGATACTTGTGGATTGTAGAATTCAAATAGAATAACTGTACATAAAGTGAAAAATTAAAGACCACCATTGCCCTTCACTTCCTAGAAATATCCACTAGGATACATACAAATAACATTTGATTTAATTTGTAAACAAAAGTGATTATATTACCCATGTTATTCAATTTCGTCATATGCATTACTATTCATTCTTTTTAACAGATGAATAGCATTCTGTTAAGTTGATGAAATAAAGTGTTTTTATATTGTTACCTATTGATGAAAATTTAGATTATTTAACAGTACTTCAGTGACTTAACATGTACACATACCTTTGTGTGCTCTTTGGTAAAGTCTTAGATGTAAACATAAAGTGCCACTGATTTTGATCTCCCCTCAGAGATTTTAAAGGTGTCTCTAAAACCACTGCATCATCAATGAAGAAACCAGGAAATGTGACTGTGTTTAGAAAAATATTCTCCAGCCTAATAATGCTTTGTCCATTAGACCAGTAAATAGACTCTCCAGGTTACCACCACTGGAGTTACAGAAAGAAAGGCTATTTTCCCTGAATTAAAAAATTTCTGGGATGCAAGTGACATTAAATATTATAATATAAATTTACTATAATATACATAATTATATGTAAATTTAATAATTTTGTATATAAAATACTGAAATACACCTAGGATAGCATGTCTTATTTTTGTACAATTTCATTAACAACTAATTTTTAAAATTAATGATTTATTTATACTTAAGTAATTTATTAACGAAACTAGTTTTTCAGTTTAAAATATGTGTTTAATTGTATAATTATTCATTCATTTAGGCCTTATTTGCCACTGAGACTTTTGCTATGGGGATTAACATGCCAGCTAGAACTGTTTTATTTACAAACGCCCGAAAATTTGATGGGAAGGATTTCCGATGGGTAAGTAAAATAATTCATATATTGAAATAACTTTTAGCTTCAGTTGTTTTACCTAAGGTGATTTTGGCTCATGTAGTCTTTGAGATTTTCAGTTCTAAATACTTTAAAACTTGTACCTGAGCTAATATGAGAAGTTCATCAAAGTTAAATTTCAGATCCTTTATATTTCTATCCTTTAGCCAAAAACAAAAACCAAAAACTACTTTAGGTGAAAGAGTTTGGTGATGAGGGATAAGTGTGCAAATGAGTCATGAATGCTTTAATGCATTTAAAATATGTCTAGAATTTTTATTTCTTCAAATTTTAAGTTATTTAAAGCACCTCTACTATAGTGGCTACAGTTGTAGCTCACTGTTTTACTCTTTAGGTTTAAAATAGAGATTTTTTTTTAACAGGTTTGCACATATGTCTTTTCTAAGGCAAAAGTTGGGATCATGAGTGAAATGGTGAATTGGAGTAAAAATAAATCCTTAATCCAGAAGCAAGTAATCGCTTCTTACCAAACTTAAACTGTAGGCCTAGAGCTATGGTAGATACTGAGGATGCTAAATTTAAAACAAAACCAAACTAATCCCTACTGTGAAGAGACTTAGTGCAAGTGGAAGTTTATTTTATGGGCTCTGAGAAGTATGTATAGGAAGAATAGAACACAAGAAAAGAAGTCACTTGTATATAAGTGGTTAGGGAGGCGTCATAGGAAAGGCCTCTGTGTTTTGAAAAGGCCTCAAAAACTTTCTGTAACTTGTGACTTTTTTAAGTCAAAAGAAGACTATTTCATGTAGAATATAATTTTTAATTGCAAAGTGGATAAAGTCTTCCATATGTTTTATATTTTAAGTTAATGTAAATTTTAAAATTCTTCATCATCAGTTGAAAATTACTTAATTCTTTGAATAAAACTGATGCTACAAGAAAATAAATAAGTAAGTTTTTCGTGACTTTACATGCTCCTTGGCATCCAGTGGACCCCAGGGAAGGGTATGTAGTAAAGTGGGTAATTGAATTTAAGAAAACAACCATTTCTTGATGATTCAAGATCCTAATTATGAAATCTAAAAATCATAATGTGTCAAAATGTAACGATGCCCTTGAGCACTGTTGAGATTTTATTGGACTGCCTTTTTGAAATGTTCTTTTCTGATCTTTAAGGTTGGTCCCAGGTCGTTAGGTCTGTTTTTTTTGTTGTTTTTTTTGTTTTGTGGTACACGGGCCTCTCACTGTTGTGGCCTCTCCTGTTGCGGAGCACAGGCTCCGGACGCACAGGCTCAGCGGCCACGGCTCACGGGCCCAGCTGCTCCACGGCATGTGGGATCTTCCCGGACCTAGGCACAAACCCGTGTCCCCTGCATCGGCAGGCGGATTCTCAACCACTGCGCCACCAGAGAAGCCCGTTAGGTCTGTTTTTGATGCTATCAGTAATATGCCTTCTAGTAGCACAGTGGTTTGTAACTCTTCTTGAGTCAAACATTTTTTGAGAGTCTGAACATGCTGGACCCTTTCCACAGGAGAAAAGTACACATGTACTTACAGATAAAACTTTGCCCAGTGTTCAGGTGGTTCAATTTTACCCTGAAAGACTATGCATGGGAGACTTACTAACCTTTCTCCCTTAGGTGGTTCTTAGTGATGAATGGACTCTTCTGAATGCTAAGGACATACACTGAGAAAATAGAAATTGTGCTTTTTGTATGTGTTGATTTTTATATTAATCTCATTTGGAAATTAAGAAAATTTGTTATGATCAAGACAGAATTGGTATTTAATAGAGTTTGGGTCATTGTTTGCTTTCTTAAACTTTCCTGTTTTCCAGAATATCTAGTTCAAAGATATTTTTTATGCCAGTGAATTAGCCAGTATTTCTCTATAGCTATTTGATCATTTTGGAGCTAAAATTTAATTTTGCAACATTATTCTTAAGTGTTTTGCATTTTTGTCTTTTTACTTAAACTTTCCTAAAAGTTCATGTTTTTAATCTTGTTTCATGTCTTGGAATGTGTAGCTTGTGCTTGTGAACTTTATGATAAGAATAATTTTAAGAATATGTTTTTCACCAGGTTTTCTCCTAAACTTTGCATTTTTAATTATGTTCATTCAGATTTCCTCTGGTGAATACATTCAGATGTCTGGTCGTGCTGGAAGGAGGGGAATGGATGACAGAGGAATTGTAATTCTTATGGTAGATGAAAAGATGAGCCCAACAATTGGAAAACAACTACTTAAGGTAATAAGTTAAGCTTCTGTGCCTTCACCAGGAATTTGAGAAACATACTTCAGGACCACATTGAAATTAATTGTGTCAGTTCAAATACCTCTCTGAGTAGATGAGTTAATTTACTAAACTATCTGGGCTTAGGAATGTGAAAGAGGGTAACTGCTCAAATTGCTGATACTTCGTACCCTACTTTCTGTTCTAATAGGAAAAGAGCAAGTCGTGCAGTGGAGGGGATGGAGATCTGCAGAGGGCAGAAATGTTTACTTTGCCCCCCAAATTTGAGATACCTCTATATCTGCCTACTCCACTGCACAAATCGCTTCTCACCTATCAGCGCAGGAAGTAGGGCAGATATTATCAGTATTGAGCACAGTTATCTTCCTATACCTTTGCAAGTCCATATAGTTTAATAAATTAATTCTACAGTCTACCATTCTAATTCATCCTGTTGAGAGATTATAATAGCCCAATAATAAATTTAAATTTATAAGCTTTATTTCAAATTAACCTGTTCATTTTGCTTGCTTAGTATTTGTGTTTTGGATTGTCTAAGATTTTTGTTTTATTTTGAAGAGCTTCTCAAGGAAGTTTGACCTGTCTGATTGCTTTCCTTCTCCTTCTCCATGTATTGATAGTAAGGAATTATTAAGCATATCCATAGAGAACACTGTCAATAAGATAGGAAACTTAACATGAATTAAAATATAAAATTAACTGCCAGCTGATTAGCTACTTAAAATAAATCTTCAAAACATGTTAAGACATACATAGGTCAATATCTCTGAAATATACTGTGTTCAACTTGTAAGACTTAGGAACTGCATGGAGAATTTGAGATATGGTTGTAGGAAGCCTGGTATGCTGAAGCAAAAATAGGTAAAGTTCTTTTTTCTTTTTTTTTTTTTTTTTTTAATGTTTTTATATGAGTAAAGACAAAGCTTATCTGTACATATTCATAGTGATCATATGGTGTCTTATTTTCAGTTTTAAAGATTAACACTTGGAAACCCATCTTTAAGTGTCCATATAACTTTAGTTCTTTGTGGAAGGAAAATGGTCAAGACTGAAAATTTGTGTTATTCTTTTCTTTAAATTATGTCACATATAATAAACACTATTTTTCTTACATTGTACTCTGTGTATGGAAGTAATTGAGTCAGGAGGTAATATTTTAATGGCAGCATCTGGTTCCTTTAGTACAGATTTTTTCATTCCATTTACTTGACATCTCTAGGTTTGTTACCCTGTAAGTGTAAATTTCTATTGTCTTTCATTTCATTTAAAAAGAGTTTTTAAATTTTATTGTGCAAAGAACATTTAACATGAGATCTACCCTCTTAATAAATTATTATGTTGTAAAATATCTTGTTGACTGTTGTATAGCAAATCTCTATTTATCTCACTTGACTGAAACTTGATGCCCTTTAATTAGTAACTTCCCAGTTACTCCTCCTCTCAGTCTCTGACAACTACCATTCTACTCTTTAAGTCCATGAATTTGACTATTTTAGATACCTCATATAAGAGGAATTATGCAGGATTTGTCTTTCTGTGACTAGCTTGTTTCATTTAGCATAATATCCTCAAAGTTCATCCGTGTTGTTACATATTGCAGAATTTTCTTCTTTAAGAGTAAATAGTATTCTGTGTAGTTACAGTCCTCCCTTGGTATTCTCAGGGGATTGGTTCCAAGACCCCCACATATACTAAAATACCAAAATGAGAGGGTGCTCATGTCTCTTACATAAATGGCACAGTATTTGCATATAACCTACGCACATCTTTCATATACTTTAAATCATCTCTAGATTACTTATAGTATGGAACACCATGTAAATGCTATTTAAATAGCTGTAAATACAGTGTATGTAGTTGCCTGTGCTGCATGACACATTCAAGTTTTGCTTTTTGGAACTTTCTGCAATTTTTTTTCCCAAGTATTTTGCAAACCACAGTTCATTGAATCCTCAGGTAGGGAACCCGAGGACACTGGAGAACGGCTGTATAGCCATATATTTTAGCATCAAATTAAGATACTGTAATACTGAAAGAAGGGACTATTAATAATTATATCAATATATCAAGTATAAGTTGGGGTTGTCGTGGGGTCACTTGGATACAATGTTAAAATGCTATGTTGAGTTTAAGGTGATGGAGAATTCAGATAGGTGTATTGTACAGCAGTTTGAATATAGAAGCAGAGCTTGAGGTTGGAAATAAACATTTGCAATATTGAAGCCCCACATTTCTTAAAGGAGGTAATAGTAGAAAATAAAAAGAATAGTAAAAATTTGGTCTGTTTGCAAAATTATGAAGTAGCTGAAGTTGTCTTTCATTCCTCTCTTCCCCAAGAATGTGATTTTCATACTAACTCCACATATCCCTTTGGCCCTATTTTCAAGGAAAGTGGATAAAAATTAAGGTTTTAGGGACTTACTAACTAACCCCGTAGGGTAAATGGCTCTTGATTTTTCAGGAGTTAAGGAATACCACCATTTGAGACTGTTGAAAGTTTTGCTCCTTCTCATAAAATCCTATATTCATACATTTATAGTTCTGAGTGCAATAAGGCTGGCTTATGAACCTCAATTTAAAAGCCTCTGAATACCCTAACAGTATTTGTGTATTTTGCTATGCCATTTAAAGATTTGCATGTTTTGTGACACTTCTAAATATTTCAGCATGTATCTCCCAAGAATTTGGTCATTCTCATTTGGGCACTACATAACCATTTTCAATCTTAGGAAGTATTTGCATTCAGAAAAAAGTATTCCTGGGCTTCCCTGGTGGTGCAGTGGTTAAGAATCTGCCTGCCAGTGCAGGGTACACAGGTTCGAGCCCTGTTACGGGAAGATCCCACATGCCACGGAGCAACTAAGCCCGTGTGCCACAACTACTGAGCCTGCGCTCTAGAGCCCGCGAGCCACAACTGCTGAAGCCCATGCGCCTGCAACCCATGCTCTGCAACAAGAGAAACCATTGCAATGAGAAGCCTGCTCACCACAATGAAGAGTAGCCCCTGCTCCCCTCAAGTAGAGAAAGCCCGCAAGCAGCAACGACCCAACTCAGCCAAAAAAAAATATTAAAAAAAAAAAAAAGAAAGAAAGAAAGTATTCCTAAAGAAACACTGTAAGAAAAGTTTAGATCTCAAGGAAGTATTTTGGTCATAAACCTTGTTGCAAATTAAGGTCACACTATTGTAACTAACCCTTCTTTGGTAATAGCCACAATTAGGAGGAGAAAGAGGAATTACCAAAGTGTTGACAAAGACTGGTCTGTAAATTTTGGGAAAACACTTTGGCAGTTTTATGTCATTTCAGGAAGCTGAAAGTTTCAAAATAACTAATTTTTTCTGAATGTTATTCTGAAATAAATTTAGTGTGCATAGGTTAGGTTATGCTGCAGTAACAAACCTAAATCTCAGTAACTTAAAAGTTTGTTTCTCTTTACTTGTTCATTGCACATTCACGAAGGAGACTATGCTTATTATTGTTTAGGGATTCAAGCTGATAGAGAAACCACCATCTTGAACATTCGCAGTCACTGTGCCAGCAGGGAAAATGTAGCTTTTCACACCAGCAGTTAAATATTTGACCAGGAAGTGATACATCACTGAAACTTATTTGCCCTCCCCACTGAGGGCGAAATGTGTAATCCTGTCAAGTACCTAGAAGGCAGAGAGCTAAACATACTTGGCCAACAGTATTTTAACTGCTACAGTCCTAATTAGTGTTTTTTCCCCCCCTTCACTTTCCCAAAGATCAACTGTTTTATCACTTTGTATTGGTCATTTAAAGGAAAGAACTTAATACATTTCTGTAGTATTCCTTAGTGAAGACTAAACTGTTAAGCAGTTCAGGAGGTTATCAATATTTTTATGAATTTATTTTTAAAATCTACAACATTGACATGTTTTTTTCTCTCAGGGCTCAGCTGATCCTCTAAATAGTGCTTTCCATTTGACCTACAACATGGTTTTGAACTTACTACGAGTAGAAGAAATAAATCCTGAGTACATGTTGGAAAAATCCTTCTACCAGTTTCAGCATTATAGAGCAATTCCAGGAGTAGTAGAGAGTAAGTATAAAATTACCATAACAACCTCATTTAGCTAGGGTAGACCAAATAGCAAAATTACTGTGTTATTGACTGCTTTAGCCATTGGTTTTTTTCTGGTAAGTCAAATCATTATAACCAACTAGAACATTTTAAAATGAAAGAAAACACTATCAGGACATAATTCTATGGTTAATTCAAATTTAGTATAATTTATTGTTGTAGACATATCACATGATAATTCATATTCATGAATAATGATATTCAAAATTAATATAATGCTTTCTAAAGTCCCAAAAGTAAGTGTTCTATTGTAACTATGTTCAAGTAGAATTGTGTATTGTGTGTTGATCCTTATTCTAGAAGATCGTGGCTGATTATCATATAGAACTGATTAAAATCTAAAACAGAAGCAAAGATTTAAAATTCTGGTTTGGGTAAATCTTGTAAAAATAATGCATAGTTGTAAAGAAAAAAACCCCAAAATTTGGCAAAAGATACAAAGGAAATTTAAGACCATTTGTAATCTCACACAGACAGCCACACAACCACTGCTAACACTTCATGGTTCTTCCATCTTTTTTATTTTTCATACATATTTTTCGTAGTTTTTTCAAAGTCGGGATTAACAATGTTTTGGTAATAACAATGTTATTATAGTTGATATCATTTGTTAAACACTTATCATACGCCTAGCCTTGTGTTAAATGCTTTACATTCACTAACTCACTGATTCTGGCTTTTTTAAATTTAATTTCAATTCTTTGAAAGTATGGTTTTTAATAACTGCATAATATTTTCATTTTATGAATGTACTATGATTTATTTAACAATAAAGGCAAATTTGAGATATCTTTCTATCACAAGTGGATAGGATACTACCACTCAATTTTTTTTTTTTTTTTTTTTTTTTTTGCGGTACGCGGGCCTCTCACCGCTGTGGCCTCTCCCATTGCGGAGCACAGGCTCCGGACGCACAGGCTCAGTGGCCATGGCTCGCGGGCCCAGCCGCTCCGCGGCATGTGGGATCCTCCTGGACCGGGGCATGAACCCGTATCCCCTGCATCGGCAGGCGGACTGTCAACCACTGTGCCACCAGGGAAGCCCCCTACCACTCAATTTTATGCACCTGAAAGTAAATGAAGTGTAATAATATACCTTAAAAAAATGAAAAGTCTTGGAACATCCAAGTAAGTTAAATTCTCATTTTTTTTTTTACCCTTACCTGGATGACATCATAATTATTTCCTCCTAATTTCTTCAGTCTTAATTAAGAGAGCTTCTTCATTACAAACTTTAGAGCTGGAAGAAGCTTTGGCATCATTTTACAGATATAAAAAAATAAGGCATAAGAGAAGTTAAGTCTGTATATAAGGTTACACATTTGATTGATGGCAGGTTTGACTTGGACTCCTGTTCCTAACTAACCCATGCTGTTTTTATTAAAGTGTGGGTCATTCCTTTTTAATATGACAAGAATAGATGTAGTAACTTCTCTGGCTGAAAAAAAGACAACAATGAAAAAAAGTCTTGAGCTGGCTGATATTTGGGCTTCCCTGGTGGCGCAGTGGATAACAATATGCCTGCCAATGCAGGGGACACGGGTTCGATACCTGGTCCGGGAAGATCCCACATGCCATGGAGCAACTAAGCCCGTGCGCCACAACTACTGAGCCTGCACTCTAGAGCCCATGAGCCACAACTACTGAAGCCCGCGTGCCTTGAGCCCATGCCCCACAACAAGAGAAGCCACCGCAATGAGAAGCCACCTCAATAAGAAGCCCACGCACCCCAATGAAGAGTAGCCCCTGCTCATCACAGCTAAAGAAAGCCCATGCACAGCAACGAAGACCCAGCACATCCAAAAATTAATTAATTAATTAATTAATTAATTAAAATTCTAGGATTTCACTGTTCCTTTACTGGAAAGAAAAGTGCAGATTTAATTTTAATCCTTTTGTTTCGTTTCATTAATAGATAATGCCATGGTTAATAGCAGGAGCTGTGGAGTTAGACATGGGTTTGAATACAGACTACTTCAGCCTTAGTTTGCTCTTTTATGCACTTGGAATAATATCTAGTTCATCCAACTCATGAAAATTAAATGAGATCATTTATGTTAAATTTTCAGTAAGTGCTTTTTTTAATTAATGATAGTAATACCGTACATCAGTAAAGCCATTTAAACTTTAACCTTTTGTAAAATTTGCTCAGTACTGGGAGTAGCAGTCCATTTCCCCATCACTCACAGGTCTGTATCTGTTTTACGTTCTATATGATACAAATATAATTTTGGAACCCCATCGCCCCTCTCCCTCAGAAGGGGGAAATTTATTGCAGACTGTCTTAAGAGTTTATGGGCATATCTCACATGCTGTTTCCTAAGATACTGAGGCTTTCTTATGGCGGTACACTGCAGGAAAACCAGCTTATTATACTGAGGTTCCTCTACTTTTTGATTGGTGTGCAAGATATACTTTTCTTAATTTGGGAAAAAGCGGGCTGCACCTAAACTAACTTCCTGGAGTGGTATATATCTGTATTTAGAGTCCTAGATACAAAACACATGTGATTTCTTAAACTGTCTCTCAGACTTTTGATTCATTAGTTAAGTGGTCTGAGAACAGAAATGATTTGGAGTGGAGTATGGGGGCAGTATTTAAGCATCAGGCAGAGTCTTTGTGTATCATCTCTCCATAAACAACTCCTGTCAGTGCTTATTTAGTATTCCACTGATACCTGCAGTGTTACTTTGTAATTTTTGGTAAGGCAGCAAGATTAGCATTTCAGTGTATATTTTTCCTTTTCATATAACCTCTTATTGACTTTAGTCTACCAAATTTTTTAAATCATATCTTCTTCTGATAATGTTTACTCATAGCATGTGTTAAGAATAGCCTTCTATTCTCAAATGAAAGGAATACAGTTCATGTAAAAAGTAATGCAGTTCATTTAAAAATAACCAGGATGGGGCTTCCCTGGTGGCGCAGTGGTTGAGAATCCGCCTGCCAATGCAGGGGACGCGGGTTCGTGCCCTGGTCCGGGAAGATCCCACATGCCATGGAGCGGCTGGGCCCGTGAGCCATGGCCACTGGGCCTGTGCGTGCGGAGCCTGTGCTCCGCAACAGGAGAGACCACAACAGTGAGAGGCCCGCATACCACAAAAAAAAAATAAAATAAAATAACCAGGATGATGCAATATGCCTAAGAGAGTACAAAAGACCAGAAGTTAGAGGTAAAAACAAAAAGCTAAGAAAAGATTAAAAATTCCAAAGAACATGTCTCAATACTTCCGCAGACTTTTTGGCAGATCTGACTCTGGTGTCACTAAAAATAAGCAATTAATACAAATAAATAGGCTTAGAGGAGGAGGACATGGTCTGCAAACTCTGAGTCTCCTCACACATCCCTGATAACATTTCAGTCTCTCCCTGTAGCTCCTTTTTCAGCCAACTTTTTAAATGTCTAAATGTGTCTTTCTTAAAATGTGGTGCCCAGAGTAAATAGTATTTTCTGTGGGTGGTATGACCAGGGACAAGTACAATGGAAGTATTGTTATTGCTCTTGTTGACTTTTCTAAGAAAGAGAAAGTCAAGTGCAAGGAGAGCTGAAGAGAAGAGTGTCACAGTTGGTGCCAACTGTTGACCCCGTAGATTGCATGCTGAAAGTTCTTCGCACAAATTGACCTAAGCCCCCTTTCTACAAACGCAAGTGCAGGAACTTAATAATAGTATATGATACAGAGATACATATATCCTATTTATTAAACAGATGGTTAAAAAATTATGGATTTAGGTTTTTTACCAAAATTGTTTATGAAATTATGGTCTTCATCGACAGATGCAAATTTATATGTAAGTGTTTACTTTGGAAAGATTCCTGAGCATCTGGAGATAAAATGAGATGCTTTGTTCATTGTTAAGGATGAGGGAAATCCTGGAACTGGACCTTAGGGTTCTAATGTTTGGTCCTGCTCCCACGTGGCGTGTGATTTGGGTCAGGTCTCCTAATTGTGATTCGAGTCCCAGAAGAATAATACAGATATTATAGTAACTATTTTGAATACTTAAAAGTATTAGGAGGCTCAGATTAAATAATTTTAAAAACTGCTTTTTCCACTATAAAGTTCTCACCACATGTGAGCTGCCGTTGCTGTCATACACCCTCAGTTAGCTCAGTCTCTTGGGGTTTCAGCTTGAGTCCAGATGTTCTGTGGAGCTAATTCTTGCTCATTCTGCCCTGCAACCCTTCTCTATTTACTTCTGATAAAAACAAAAAAGCTACCAGCCACCATGTAGTTGTTCTCTATCTCTTTATAGATGGGAAATGCTGTTAAGTTGCCCTTTTTTTTCTCTTGGGGTGCTTTCTGAATGCATATTGTTTGTTCTATTCTGGTACACCCCTCATACCCCAAGATTATTCTTTCATACCTCAGTTCTATAAATCTGAACACAAAAATAAGAAATCCTCAATGATTGGAAGAAGAGTCAAGAGTTGTCTGGAAGGCATATTCTTTTCCAAAAATAAGTCATTGTCTAGGACTAACAGTGAAATGAGGCAGGAGGACGTTCTCCTGTCATTGGAAGTGGCTGTACCTTCTGCAGGAAAGGACTCATGGATAAACCCCATGTTGAAGCCCTGGGGGCCAGGCTATACTGGATACTAAGGATATAAGGGTGTCCAGGTGAGGGTTGGCTCACAGAAGCTCATAGAAAAACTTGAGGGGCACAGAGGTAAGGTGAGGGCTGGCAAGGCTGGCAAGGGTTCTTGAAGCTGAGTCTGCAGGAATTAAGTCCCTTGAGGCAGAGCTCTCTAGTGGTCAGCTCACAGGAGCAGGATGCAGGGTTACAGTGTGCCAGTGGAAATTAGGAGCTGCCTATGAGGCAGGTGGATACTCTTCAGAGGGAAGGAAGAGAAGTGACTTCTAAAAGCTTTCTTTAAATTTTTTTTTCCTTTTTTTACTTTTAAAATGGGATGCCTCCTAAGTGAATTTTTAAGTTGGTGTCATATACTTAGAATAGATGCAGAAAGGAAAAGACCTGGTAAATTGGGGAGAGAAACAAACTTTTAATAGTTTTCTGTTTGTTTGTTTTTAGTCAGAAGATCATGTTGTTGGTGACGACATCTTTCCCTTCTGTCTCCATGCAGTAGATTGGATTTGTTGCTGTGTATAAGGATGACTGTGTGGGGTGGGAATTCAGCCAGAAGTTGGATATGCGTGGGGTATTAAGGAGGGTTCAGGAATCAAAAACTTTTCTTCTCTTATTCCCATGTCTGATATCATGGTCCTAGGCTGTCACATTTACCTTTTCCTTCTTTCCGTCTTTCCAAAAAAATAAATTAACAACCTAAATGCCTAAGAGAGTGCAAAAGACCAGAAGTTAGAGGGAGCAGTCTGAGAAGGTTGAAGATGATAATTTTAAAATAATAATAATACAGTAATATCCTTTCTTAGTGTTTACAGTGTGCTATACTGTTAGCCAAGTACTTTCCATATGTTCTGTCAGTCTCTAACCATAGCCTTGTGGGGTATGGCTACTAATGTTATCATTTTGTGAGTAAAGAAACTGAAGCACACAGGTTAAATACAGGAGTTTGGTCAATGGAATAGAATTGAGAGTCCAGAAATAAACCCATATATCTGTGGTCAATTGATTTTTGACAAGTGCTGCTGTGACAGTTGATAGCCAAATGCAGAAAAAGTGAATTTGGACCCTTACCTCACACCATATACACAAATTAACTGAAAATGGATGAAAGTCCTAAATAAACAGCTGAAACCATAAAACTCTGAAGAAAACATAGCTAAAAATCTACGTAACCTTAGATTTGGCAGTGGTTTCTTACATAAGATACCAAAAGTACAAGCAACAAAAGAAAAAATAAATAAATTGCATTTTATCTAAAATCTATTTTAAAACTTTTACACTTCAATATATACCAACAGTAAAGTGAAAAGAAAACCCAGAGTGGGAGTAAGTATTTGCAAATCATGTATCTGATAAGTGTCAAGTATCCAGAATATATAAAGACTACTTACAACTCAACAACAAAAAGCAAACAATATAATTTCTTTTTCTAAACATCTTTATTGGAGTATAATTGCTTTACAATGGTGTGTTAGTTTCTGCTTTATAAAAAAAGTGAATCAGCTATACATATACGTATGTCCCCATATCTCCTCCCTATCCCATCCCTCTAGGTGGTCACAGAGCACCGAGCTGATCTCCCTGTGCTATGTGGCTGCTTCGCATTAACTTATCTGTTTTACATTTGGTAGTGTATATATGTTCATGCCACTCTATCACTTCATTCCAGCTTACCCTTCCCCCACCCCATGTCCTCAAGTCCATTCTCTAGGTCTGCATCTTTATTCCTGTCCTGCCCCTAGGTTCTTCAGAACCTTTTTTTTTTCCCCATATATATGTGTTATCATACGGTATTTGTTTTTCTCTTTCTGACTTACTTCACTCTGTATGACAGACTCTAGGTCCATCCACCTCACTACAAATAACTCAATTTCGTTCCTTTTTATGGCTGAGTAATATTCCATTGTATATATGTGCCACATCTTCTTTATCCGTTCATCTGTCAGTGGACACTTAGGTTGCTTCCATGTCCTGGCTATCGTAAATAGAGCTGCAATGAACATTTTGGTACATGACTCTTGTTGAATTATGGTTTTCTCAGGGTATATGCCCAGTAGTGGGATTGCTGGGTCATATGGTAGTTCTATTTGTAGTTTTTTAAGCAACCTCCATACTGTTGTCCATAGTGGCTGTATCAATTTACATTCCCACCAACAGTGCAAGAGGTTTCCCTATTCTCCACACCGTCTCCAGCATTTATTGTTTCTAGATTTTTTGATGATGCCCATTCTAAACGGTGTTAGGTAATACCTCACTGTAGTTTTGATTTGCATTTCTCTAATGATTAGTGGTGTTGAGTGTCCTTTCATATGTTTGTTGGCAATCTGTATATCTTCTTTGGAGAAATGTCGATTTAGGTCTTCTGGCCATTTTTGGATTGGGTTGTTTGTTTTTTTGATATTGAGCTGCATGAGCTGCTTGTAAATTTTGGAGATTAATCCTTTGTCAGTTGCTTCCTTTGCAAATATTTTCTCCCATTCTGAGAGTTGCCTTTTGGTCTTGTTTATGGTATCCTTTGCTGTGCAAAAGCTTTTAAGTTTCATTAGGTCCCATTTGTTTATTTTTGTTTTCATTTCCATTTCTCTAGGAGGTGGGTCAAAAAGGATCTTGCTGTGATTTATGTCATAGAGTGTTCTGCCTATGTTTTCCTCTGAGAGTTTTATAGTTTCTGGCCTTACATTTCAGTCTTTAATCCATTTTGACTTTTACTTTTGTGTGTGGTGTTACGGATTGTTCTGATTTCATTCTTTTACATGTAGCTGTCCAGTTTTCCCAGCACCACTTATTGAAGAGGCTGTCTTTTCTCCATTGTATACTGTTGCCTCATTTATCAAAGATAAGGTGACCATATGTGTGGGTTTATCTCTGGGCTTTCTATCCTGTTCCATTGATCTATATTTCTGTTTTTGTGCCAGTACCAGACTGTCTTGATTACTGTAGTCTGAAATCAGGGAGTGTGATTCCTCCAGCTCCGTTTTTCTTTCTCAAGATTGCTTTGGCTATTCAGGGTTTTTTGTGTTTACACACAAACTGTGAAATTTTCTGTTCTACTTCTGTGAAACATGCCATTGGTAATTTGATAGGGATTGCACTGAATCTGTAGATTGCTTTGGGTAGTACAGTCATTTTCACAGTGTTGATTCATACAATCCAAGAACATAGTATAACTCTCCCTCCCTTTGTATCATCTTTAATTTCTTTCATCAGTGTCTTATAGTTTTCTGCATACAGGTCTCTTGTCGCCTTTGAGATTGGACATCATTGTCTTGTTCCTGATCTTAAAGGAAATGGTTTCAGTTTTTCACCATTGAGAACGATTTTGGCTGTGGGTTTGTCATATATGGCCTTTATTATGTTGAGGTAAGTTCCCTCTGTGCCTACTTTCTGGAGGGTTTTTATCATAAATGGGTGTTGCATTTTGTCAAAAGCTTTTTATGCATCTATTGAGATGATCATATGGTTTTTCTCCTTCAATTTGTTAGTATGGTTTATCACACTGATTGATATGCGTATATTGAAGAATCCTTGCATTGCTGGGATAAACCCCACTTGATCATGGTGTATGATCCTTTTAATGTGCTGTTGGATTCTGTTTGCTAGTGTTTTGTTGAGGAGTTTTCCATCTGTGTTCATCGGTGATACTGGCCTCAGGTTTTCTTTCTTTGTGACATCTTTGTCTGGTTTTGGTATCAGGGTGGTGGTGGCCTCCTAGAAAGAGTTTGGAAGTATTCCTCCCTCTGCTATATTTTGGAAGCATTTGAGAAGGATAGGTGTTATCTCTTCTCTAAATGTTTGATAGAATTTGGCTGTGAAGCCATGTGTTGCTTTGCTTTTGTTTGTTGGAAGATTTTTAATTTTTAATCACAGTCTCAGTTTCAGTGCTTGTCATTGGTCTGTTTATATTTTCTATTTCTTCCTGGTTCAGTCTCGGAAGGTTGTACTTTTCTAAGAATTTGTCCATGTTTTCCAGGTTGTCCATTTTACTGGCATTTAGTTGCTCGTAGTAATTTCTCATGATCCTTTGTATTTCTACATTATCAGTTGTTACTTCTCCAGTCTTGGAAGGTTATACCTTTCTAAGAATTTGTCCATTTCTTCCAGGTTGTCCATTTTATTGGCATATAGTTGCTTGTAGTAATCTCTCATGATCCTTTGTATTTCTGCAGTGTCAGTTGTTACTTCTCCTTTTTCATTTCTAATTCGGTTGATTTGAGTCTTCTCCCTTTTTTTCTTGATAAGTCTGGCTAATGGTTCAACTTCTCAAAGAACCAGCTTTTAGTTTTATTAATCTTTGCTATCATTTCCTTCATTTCTTTTTCATTTCTCATCTGATCTTTAGAATTTCTTTCCTTCTGCTAACATTGGGGGTTTTTTGTTCTTCCTCTGATTGCTTTAGGTGTAAGGTTAGGTTGTTTATTTGAGATGTTTCTTGTTTCTTGAGGTAGGATTGTATTGCTATAAACCTCCCTCGTAGACCTGCTTTTGCTGCATCCCATAGGTTTTGGGTCGTCGTGTTTTCATTGTCATTTGTTTCTAGGCATTTTTTGATTTCCTATTTGATTTCTTCAGTGATCTCTTGGTTATTTAGTAGTGTATTGTTTGGCCTCCATATATTTGTATTTTTGGAGATTTTTTCCTGTAATTGATATCTAGTTTCATAGCATCGTGGTCAGAAAAGATACTTGAAACAATTTCAGTTTTCTTAAATTTACCAAGACTTGATTTGTGACCCAGGATATGATCTATCCTGGAGAATGTTCTGTGTGCACTTGAGAAGAAAAGTGTATTCTGTTGTTTTTGGATGGAATGTCCTATAAATATCAATTAAGTCCATCTTGTTTAATGTATCATTTAAAGCTTATGTTTCCTTATTTTTTTTCATTTTGGATGATCTGTCCATTGGTGAAAGTGGGGTGTTAAAGTCCCCTGCTTTGATTGTGTTACTGTCGATTTCCACTTTTATGGTTGTTAGCATTTTCCTTATGTATTGAGGTGCACCTATGTTGGTTGCATAAATGTTTACAATTGTTATATCTTTTTCTTGGATTGATCCCTTGCTCATTATGTAGTGTCTTTTCTTGTCTCTTGAAACATTCTTTATTTTAAAGTTTATTTTATCTGATATTAGTATTGCTACTCCAGCTTTCTTTTGATTTCCATTTGCATGGAATATCTTTTTCCATCCCCTCACTTTCAGTCTGTATGTGTTCCTAGGTCTGAAGTGGGTCTGTTGTAGACAGCATATGTCCGGGTCTTGTTTTTGTATCCATTCAGCCAGTCTGTGTCTTTTGGTTGAAGCATTTAATCCATGTACATTTAAGGTAGTTATTGATATGTACGTTCCTATTACCATTTTGTTTGGGGTTTGTTATTGTAGGTCTTTTCCTTCTCTGTGTTTCCTGCCTAGAGAACTTCCTTTTTCGCATTTGTTGTAAAGCTGCTTTGGTGGTGCTGATTTCTCTTAGCTTTTGCTTGTCTGTAAAGTTTTTAATTTCTCTGTCGAATCGGAATGAGATCCTTGCTGGGTAGAGCAATCTCGGTTCGAGGTTTTTCCCTTTCATCGCTTTAAATATGTCCTGCCACTCCCTTCTGGCTTGCAGAGTTGCTGCTGAAAGATCTGCTGTTAAACTTATGGGGATTCCCTTGTATGTTATTTGTTGTTTTTCCCTTGCTGCTTTTAATATTTTTTCTTTGGATTTAATTTTTGATCATTCAATTAATATGTGTCTTATCTTGTTTCTCCTTGGATTTATCCTGTATAGGACTCTCTGTGCTTCTGGACTTGACTGTTTCCTTTCCCATATTAGGGAAGTTTTCAACTATAATCTCTTGAAATATTTTCTCAGTCCATTTCTTTTTCTCTTCTTCTGGGACCCCCTATAATTCGAATGGTGGTGCGTTTAATGTCGTCCCAGAGGTCTCTGAGACTGTCCTCAATTCTTTTCATTCTTTTTTCTTTATTCTGCCTGCGGTACTTATTTCCACTTTTTTATCTTCCAGTTCACTTATCCTTTTTTCTGCCTTAGTTATTCTGCTATTGATTCCTTGTAGAGAATTTTTAATTTCATTTATTGTGTTGTTCATCATTTGTTTGTTTGCTCTTTAGTTCTTCTAGGTCCTTGTTCAAAATTTCCTGTATTTTCTCCATTCTCTTTCCATGATTTTGGATCATCTCTACTATCATTACTCTGAATTATTTTTCAGGTTGACCGCCTATTTCCTCTTCATTTGTTTGGTCTGGTGGGTTTTTATCTTGCTCCTTCATCTGTTGTGTGTTTCTCTGTGTTCTCATTTTGGTTAATTTACTGTGTTTGGGGTCTCCTTTTTGCAGGCTGCAGGTTCATAGTTCCTGTTGTTTTTGGTGTCTGCCCCCAGTGGCTAAGGTTGCTTCACTGGGTTGTGTAGGCTTCCTGGTGGAGGCAACTGTTGCCCATGTTCTCCTGAATGTGGCTGGATCTTGTCTTTCTGGTGGGCAGGACCGCGTCCGGTGGTGTGTTTTGGGGTGTCTGTGGCCTTATGATTTTAAGCAGCCTCTCTGCTAATGGGTGGGGTTGTGTTCCTGTCTTGTTAGTTGTTTGGCATAGGGTGTCCAGCATTGTAGTTTGCTGTTCCTTCAGTGGAGCTTGGTCTTAGCATTGAGATGGAGATCTCTAGGAGAGCTTTCGCCATTTGATATTACGTGGAGCCTGGAAGTCTCTGGTGGACCAGTGTCATTAACTCGGCTCTCCCACCTCAGAGGCACAGGCCTGAAACATGGCCAGAGCACCAAGACCCTGTCAGCCACATGGCTTGTGTTACAGCAGAAATTATCCCGGTCCTCAGAACAGTCCTCTACAGCTTTGAGTGGAATTCAAACTTTAGTGCAGTCTATCCTGGAGAATGTTCTGTGTGCACTTGAGAAGAAAAGTGTATTCTGTTGTTTTTGGATGGAATGTCCTATAAATATCAATTAAGTCCATCTTGTTTAATGTATCATTTAAAGCTTATGTTTCCTTATTTTTTTTCATTTTGGATGATCTGTCCATTGGTGAAAGTGGGGTGTTAAAGTCCCCTGCTTTGATTGTGTTACTGTCGATTTCCACTTTTATGGTTGTTAGCATTTTCCTTATGTATTGAGGTGCACCTATGTTGGTTGCATAAATGTTTACAATTGTTATATCTTTTTCTTGGATTGATCCCTTGCTCATTATGTAGTGTCTTTTCTTGTCTCTTGAAACATTCTTTATTTTAAAGTTTATTTTATCTGATATTAGTATTGCTACTCCAGCTTTCTTTTGATTTCCATTTGCATGGAATATCTTTTTCCATCCCCTCACTTTCAGTCTGTATGTGTTCCTAGGTCTGAAGTGGGTCTGTTGTAGACAGCATATGTCCGGGTCTTGTTTTTGTATCCATTCAGCCAGTCTGTGTCTTTTGGTTGAAGCATTTAATCCATGTACATTTAAGGTAGTTATTGATATGTACGTTCCTATTACCATTTTGTTTGGGGTTTGTTATTGTAGGTCTTTTCCTTCTCTGTGTTTCCTGCCTAGAGAACTTCCTTTTTCGCATTTGTTGTAAAGCTGCTTTGGTGGTGCTGATTTCTCTTAGCTTTTGCTTGTCTGTAAAGTTTTTAATTTCTCTGTCGAATCGGAATGAGATCCTTGCTGGGTAGAGCAATCTCGGTTCGAGGTTTTTCCCTTTCATCGCTTTAAATATGTCCTGCCACTCCCTTCTGGCTTGCAGAGTTGCTGCTGAAAGATCTGCTGTTAAACTTATGGGGATTCCCTTGTATGTTATTTGTTGTTTTTCCCTTGCTGCTTTTAATATTTTTTCTTTGGATTTAATTTTTGATCATTCAATTAATATGTGTCTTATCTTGTTTCTCCTTGGATTTATCCTGTATAGGACTCTCTGTGCTTCTGGACTTGACTGTTTCCTTTCCCATATTAGGGAAGTTTTCAACTATAATCTCTTGAAATATTTTCTCAGTCCATTTCTTTTTCTCTTCTTCTGGGACCCCCTATAATTCGAATGGTGGTGCGTTTAATGTCGTCCCAGAGGTCTCTGAGACTGTCCTCAATTCTTTTCATTCTTTTTTCTTTATTCTGCCTGCGGTACTTATTTCCACTTTTTTATCTTCCAGTTCACTTATCCTTTTTTCTGCCTTAGTTATTCTGCTATTGATTCCTTGTAGAGAATTTTTAATTTCATTTATTGTGTTGTTCATCATTTGTTTGTTTGCTCTTTAGTTCTTCTAGGTCCTTGTTCAAAATTTCCTGTATTTTCTCCATTCTCTTTCCATGATTTTGGATCATCTCTACTATCATTACTCTGAATTATTTTTCAGGTTGACCGCCTATTTCCTCTTCATTTGTTTGGTCTGGTGGGTTTTTATCTTGCTCCTTCATCTGTTGTGTGTTTCTCTGTGTTCTCATTTTGGTTAATTTACTGTGTTTGGGGTCTCCTTTTTGCAGGCTGCAGGTTCATAGTTCCTGTTGTTTTTGGTGTCTGCCCCCAGTGGCTAAGGTTGCTTCACTGGGTTGTGTAGGCTTCCTGGTGGAGGCAACTGTTGCCCATGTTCTCCTGAATGTGGCTGGATCTTGTCTTTCTGGTGGGCAGGACCGCGTCCGGTGGTGTGTTTTGGGGTGTCTGTGGCCTTATGATTTTAAGCAGCCTCTCTGCTAATGGGTGGGGTTGTGTTCCTGTCTTGTTAGTTGTTTGGCATAGGGTGTCCAGCATTGTAGTTTGCTGTTCCTTCAGTGGAGCTTGGTCTTAGCATTGAGATGGAGATCTCTAGGAGAGCTTTCGCCATTTGATATTACGTGGAGCCTGGAAGTCTCTGGTGGACCAGTGTCATTAACTCGGCTCTCCCACCTCAGAGGCACAGGCCTGAAACATGGCCAGAGCACCAAGACCCTGTCAGCCACATGGCTTGTGTTACAGCAGAAATTATCCCGGTCCTCAGAACAGTCCTCTACAGCTTTGAGTGGAATTCAAACTTTAGTGCAGTTCATGTAAAAACAAGCAACCCGAGTTCATACATCACATTGGTTTCCATCCACAGTGTTCAGGGTCAATGGAACTCCTGACCTGCTAGTGTTGGAGGGTCTCTTGCAGAGGCGAGGAGTGGCTTGGCTCACCGTGGGGACAAGGACACTGACCCTAATTTTTAAATGGACAAAAGATCTGAATAGACATTTTTGCAAAGAAGATACATAAATACACATAGAAGATATATAAGTACATCTTTTCATATAAGTACATGAAAAAATGGTTGACATCATTAGGGAAATGCATATCATAACCATATTGAGATACCTCACACTCACTAGGATGAGTATTTATTTTTTTTTAGGTAATTAACAAAATGGTGTGGTTGTTGTAAAAAATAGTTTAGCACTTCCCCAGCAATTTAAATATAGAATTACTGTAAGACCCAGCAGTGCCATCCACTCATGGTATATAAGCAAAAGAATTGGAAATATGTTCAAACAGAAACTGGTGCATGAATGAATGTTCATAGCAGCATTACTCACAGTAGCCAAAAGGTGGAAATAATCCAAATGTCCATCAACTGGTAAACAAAATGGTGTACCCATATAGTGTGATATTATTCCACCATTGAAAGAAATAAAGTACTGATACATGCCACAACATGGATGAACTTTGAGAAGATTATGCTAAGTGAAGGAAGCCAAAGACAAAAGCCACACATTGTATGATTCCATATATATGGAATATCTAGAATAGGCAAATTCATGCAGACAGAAAGGTTGCCCGGGTCTGGTGGAGGAAAGAATGTGTAGTGTTTGCTTAAAGGGTATGGAGTTTTGGGGTAGTTAAAATATTCTAGAACTACATGGTAGTGATTGTTTCATATATTGTTAGTGTACTACATGTCATTAATAGTGAATTTTCTGTGTGTTTTACCCAAGTAAAAATAGTGTTTGTTCACAGTGGGAAAGAGGCATAATGGAATGAGTGAGGATGGGAGGTCAGCACTAGTTGCAAGAATTGGAGCAGGGAATGGCATCAGAGATGGTTAGATTAACTAAAAGGACAGTTGCTGAAAGGGGCTAGTGTTTTGGCCACTGACTGAGTAGAGAGATAACTATGGTTGAATTTCCTGTCTTCTGTTTTAGGAGACATAGTCCCAGGTGGTGAAGGAAGCCTGATGACATTTAACAAACTGGGTTTTTTGCTGAGTTAAAGCAGCATATTAGAAGCCAAAATAGTGCTGTCCAGTAGAACTTTCTGTGGAAATATTCTCTCTGTGCTTTTCAAGTACAGAAGTCAACAGCCACATATGGCTGTTGAGCATTTGAAATGGTGCTAGTGCAATTGAAGAGCTAAATGATTAATTTTATTTTATTTTAATTATTTTAAATTAACTAGCCACATAGTGTCTACTGGGTATTATACTGGAAGGTGCTGATACGGAACATTTCTACCATAATACAAAGTTTTACAGGGCAGTGTTTATTCAACAGTGTAGGTCTAGAATTCTCAGAAATAGTCTTCTCCCCCGATCCACAGGAGAGAATTAACTTACCAGATAAAACCACTCCAGTTCAGAATCACTTTGAGGCCACAGTGAGTTGGGGAACTGTGAGAAGAGATAGAGAAGGTGTACCTTAATGGGGAAGGGAGAAACTAGACATCATGTCTTATGGTTGTCTCTGAATCTTTTCCTCGAAGCTTCTAACCTAAGAAGTCTGAATTTGTTCCCTACAATTGTAGTAGGAAAAAAAGATGTATCTTTGGTATAATTTACATAAGATGTATAATTTTGTGATGTTGTATATGTGTTTTATTTACTTACAGAGGTAAAGAACTCAGAAGAACAGTATAATAAAATAGTAATACCAAATGAAGAAAGTGTAGTCATCTATTATAAGATTAGGCAGCAGCTTGCCAAATTGGGTAAAGAAATTGAAGAATATATTCACAAACCAAAATATTGCTTACCATTTCTACAACCAGGTCGTTTGGTAAAGGTATGTCATTATTTTTGTCATAAATTATTTCAATATTTAATATTTTTTGGATGAAGCTTCCAATTTTTTTTCTTATCTGGTAAAATACAGTAGTTTTTTGATCTATATTAATTTTATTCTTTTACCTGTTTCATGTGGCACTGATTAAGGAAGGAGGGGTCATGTGAAGGCCTTTTAATCGCTACTGATTTTCATTTGGGGGGATATAAATTGAAGTGGACAGTTTTGGAATTAACATGAAATATTTCCAGTTATGAAATGCTGTCCCAGAATAACACAGTTTTAAGACCTGGATGAATTCATTAGCTATAAAAGACTTCAGATATTCTCCAAACAAATATACCATATCATTTTTAACATTTATTTGCCAACTGAGAGATTCCTGTTATTGCTGTTCTGGAATCCCTTGAAATTTGGCAGTGATTTCTTTCTGTAGTGTTAATTTCTTTTTTTTTCTTTTTTTTTAAGTTTAACAATGATCTTTCAAAAAAAACATTTTATCAGGAAAACTCAAAGGTTTATTAGCCTGTAATGTGGGCATGATATCTAAATTGCCTTTTGGACATAAACATTCCTTTTTACTTGCTTTACTTTCTTTTCAGGTAAAGAATGAAGGAGACGATTTTGGCTGGGGTGTAGTGGTGAATTTCTCAAAAAAATCAAATGTTAAGGTAAACTGTTGTCCTAAAAGTGGAATTGTATGTAAATTTTTAGTGAAATGTTTTTTCAGGCTCAGGAAATTGATCAGATTAGAAATACCATTACCAAAAAAAAGAAAGAAAAAAAGAAATAGCATTACCTTAAGAGAAACTGTAGTAAATTCTATATAAGGAATTAATTTTTTAAATAATCATAAATTTTATTCTTAAAGTGGTATGGTTATTTTCCTAACACTATCACAGATTTTAATTTCATGACAGTTTTACATTTCTTCTCTGAGTTCACCAGTCCTTTTTATAAATTTACTGTTTCAATTAAATATTAGAAAAAATTAGCATCTGACACTGAAAATTGGGATTTTGATTCAGGTATATGTTAGAGACTTAAAAGAAAGAACTTAGGAAAGCTGGTTAATTTTACTTACTCTTTCTACATGAAGGCAATAATAAAGTTGCTTTTGGTCATTATTTATATAAATACTTTGAAAAGATTACATATACATAATGTCAAGGATGATTTTGATAATTTGTTAGAAAAATGATTACCTCAAAATTAAATCAGCCTTCCTGTCTATTATATTTTCTTTACCTGCAGTAGGCACCAACCAACAGGTGCCAATATATGACCTCAGGCAAGACATGCTGAATCTTCATGCCTGTTTTTTCTTTTCTTTAAAATGAAGGGTTTGCATGAGATGATTTCATGATTTTGTTGTCATTAACTTCTTTGTCCCGCCTATGTGTAAAGGCAATTGAGAATTAAGCTTTGGGATTGAAAGTTAGTCCTGAAATATGTAAATGAACTTTGAGATACTGAAGCCATTTGTTGTGGAGAAATAATTAAGTTCATAGGTTTGTGATAGGAGTTTTGATTAATGATCTATGATTAATCCCACTGAATAGATTATTACCGTTTTCATAATTTACAGGAATGTTTTTCAAAGTATTGTCACACTCATTGTCTCATTTGATTCTAATTTAAGAAGCATTCATTGACCATAGACACAATTCCTGTACTCACTCGTTTTATGAACAGAGGCAAGCAGATAATGAAAATTTAAGGCAGAATATGAAATACTTCAGTAAAGATATAAGCAAAGTGTATTTGGAGCAGGAGGAGGAAGAAATTTTGTCTGAGCTATTAGAGATGGCACCTGAGAAGGAAGAGAATTTAAAATTTTAAATGGAACCTTGAACACTAAGTAGAATTTCATTTGATGGATATTCACTGGTGGAAGTAGTATGCATCAGGCACAGAACATTTCAGGTGAAGGGAAGGAGTAAAATAAAAAGTATTGAGGTTAATCATAGAAAGTATTTAAAATACAGATTTTGAGTATGTTGGGTCTAGATTTAAATATTTGAAAGCAGTGGCAAGCCTTTGAAGGTTAATTGGTTGGTTATTGGTTTGCTTGGGGTTTTTTTTCTCCAGTTTTATTGAGATACAGTTGACATACAGCATTGTATAAATTTAAAGTGTACAATGTAATGATTCGACTTACATACATCATGAAATGATTACCACAATACATTGAGTGAACACCCATCATCGCAGCATATAGATACATTAAAGAAATTTTAAAACTCTTTTTTCCTTGTGATGAGAATTCTTAGGATTTACTCTCTTAACTTTCATGTATAACAGCACTGTTTTAATTATAACATTATAATTATAACATTATAATTAACAGCACTGTTGATTATATTTATCATGTACATTATATCCCTAGTATTTATTTATCTTATAACTAGAAGTTTATATCTTTTTATTACTTTCATCTAATCCCCCCTTCCCCTATCCCTGCCTCTGGAAACCACAAATCTGATCTCTTTGTCTATGAGTTTGTTTGTTTTGGGAGCATAATTGACTGACAACACTGTTAGTTCCTATTACACAACATAATGATATATTCTGTACATTTCAAAATGTTCATAGTGATAATTCTAGTTGTCACCAGGAAAAGATATTACATAGTTATAGACTATATTCCCCACACTGTACATTTCATGCCTGTGACTCATTTATTTAGTAACTGAACATTTGTACCTCTTAATCTCCCTCACCTATTTCTCTCCTCCTCCCCTCCCCTTCCCTCTGGCAGCCATCTTTTCTCTGCATCAATGACTCTCTTTCTGTTTGGTTATGTTTGTTCACTCATTCTGTTTTTCATGTTCCGCATTTAAGTGAAGTCATCTAGTATTTGTCTTTCTCTGTCTGGCTTATTTCATTTAGTGTAATACTCTCCGGGTCCATCCATGTTGTTGGAAATGGCAAGGTTTCACGCTTTTTCATGGCTTAGTAATATTCCTGTGGGGGGGGGAGAGAGAGAGACATCTTCTTTCCTCTATTGATGGCACTTGGGTTGCTTCCATATCTTGGCTATTATGAGATATACAGTAATACTGCAAGGAACATAGGCGTGTGCATATATCTTTTTGAATAATAGTGTTTTTGTTTTCTTCAAATAAATAGGAGTGGAATTGCTGAATCATTTGGTAGTTATATTTTCACTTTTTTGAGGAACCGCCATACTGTTTTCCATAGTGGCTGCACCAGTTTACATTCCCACCAACAGTGCACAGGGGTTCCCTTTTTTCCATATCCTCACCAACATTTTTATTTCTTGTCATTTTGATAATAGTCATTCTGTCAGGTGTAAGGTGAATAGCTCATTGTGGTTTTGATTTGCAATACCCTTATGATTAGTGATGTTACATCTTTTCATGTACCTGATGGCCATCCTTATGACTTCTTTGGAAAAACATCTACTCAGGCCCTCTGCCATTTTTTAATCAGGTTGTTTGGGTTTTTTGATGTCGAGTTTCGTGAGTTCTTTGTATATTTTGGATATTAACCCCTAATTGGATATATCGTTTGCAGATATCTTTTCCCATTCAGTCAATGATCTTTTAGTTTTGTTCATAGTTTCCTTCACTGAGTAAAACCTTTTCAGTTTGATTTAGTCCCATTTGTGTATTTTTTCTTTTGTTTCCCTTGCCTGAGGCGACAGATCCAAAAAAATATTACCAAGACCAGTGTCAAAGACTTTACTGCCTGTGTTTACTTCTGGAAGTTGTATGGTTTCACACCTTACATTTAAGTCTTTAATCCATTTTGAATTTATTTTTGAGCATAGTGTGGGAGAGTAGTCTGGTTTGATTCTTCTATGTGTAGCTGTCCAGTTTTCCCAACACCATTTGTTGAAGAGGCTGTCTTTTCCCCATTGTATGTTCTTGCCTCCTTTGTCATAGATTAATTGCCCATATAATAGTGTGGGTCTATTTCTGGACTCTATTCTGTTCCATTGATCTATGTGTCTTTTTTTTTAACACCAGTACCGTGCTGTTTTGATGACTGTAGCTTTGTAGTATAGTTTTGAATCAGGGAGTATAATACCTCCAGTTTTTGTTTTTCTTTCTCAAGGTTGTTTTGGCTCTTTGTGGTCTTTTGTGTTTCCATACTTTTTTTTTTTTGCAGTATGTGGGCCTCTCTGTCGTGGCCTCTCCCGTTGCGGAGCACAGGCTCGGGACACGCAGGCTCAGCGGCCATGGGTCACGGGCCTAGCCGCTCCGTGGCATGTGGGATCTTCCCAGACCGGTGCACCAACCCATGTCCCCTGCATCGGCAGGCGAACTCTCAGCCACAGCACCACCAGGGAAACTCTCCATACATATTTTAGAATTATTTGTTCTAGTTATGTGAAAAATGCCATTGGTATTTGATAGGGATTGTTTGGAAACTATAGATTGCCATGGGGAATATGGTCATTTTAACAACATTAATTATTCTAGTCTGCGATTACAATATTCCTTTCATGTGTTCGTGTTGTCTTCAATTTCTTTCATTACTGTCATGCACTTTCCCTATAGTATAGTATAGTTTTCTTATGGTACAGGTCTTTTACCTCCTTAGTAAGATGTAGTCCTAAGTATTTTATTCTCTTTGGTGCAATTGTGAATGGAATTGTTTTCTTGATTTCTCTTTCTGATAGTTCTTTGTTAATGTATAGAAGTGCAGCAGATTTCTGTATATTAGTTTTGTATCCTGCAACTTTACTGAATTCATTGATGAGTTCTAGTAGTTTTTGGTGGCATCTTTAGGATTTTCTATGTATAGTGTCGCGTCATCTGCAAACAGTTAAAGTTTTACTTCTTCCTTTCCAATTAGGATTCCTTTTATTTCTTTCTCTTGTCTGATTGCTGTGGCTAGGACTTCCACTACTGTGTTGAATAGAAGTGGCAAGAGTGGACATCTTTGTTTTGTTCCGGATCTTAGAGGAAATGCTTTCAGCTTTTTTACCATTGTGTATGGTGTTAATTGTGGATTTGTCATATATGGCCTTTATTATGTTGAGGTATGTTCCCTCTGTACCTACTTTGTTGAGAGTTTTTATTGTAAATGGGTGTTGAATTTTATCAAAAGTTTTTTCTGCATCTATTGAGATGATCATGTGATTTTTATTCTTCAGTTTGTTAATGTGGTGTTTCATTGACTGATTTGTGGATAATGAACTGTCCTTGCATCCCTGAGACAAATCCCACTTGATCTTTGCTTTGGTCTTTTTAATGTAGTATTGAATTTGGTTGGCTAATATTTTGTTTAGGATTTTTGCATTTATGTTCAGCAGTGATACTAGCTTCTCATTTTTTTGGTGATATCTTTGGTTTTGGTGTCAAGGTGGTGATGGCCTTGTAGAAGGAATTTGGAAGTGTTCCTTCCTCTACAATTTTTTGGAATAACTTGAGCAGGATAGTTGTTAACTCTTCCCTAAATGTTTACTAGAATACAGCTGAGATGCCATCTTACACATCTTCACTTTCTTGGCAATGTTCTTTAAAGCACGAAAGTTTTAAATTTTGATATAGTCCAATTTCTTTTGTTGTTGTTACTTAGGCTTTTGATGTCATATATAAGAAACCACTGCCAACATCAAGATCATGAAGATTTACCCCTATGTTTTTTTCTAAGTTTTAAAGTTTTAGCTCTTAACATTTAGGTCTTTGTTCAGTTTTGAGCTGATTTTTATATGTGACTTAAGATAAGAATCCAACTTTTTTCTTGTCCTAGGACTATTTGTTGGAAAATTCTTTTCTCATTAAATGATGCTGGCACCCTTGTCAAAGCTCAGATGATCATGGACACATGAGTTTATTTCTGGATTCTCAGTTCTGTTCAGTTGATGTATATCTTTATCCTCATGCCAGTACCATACTGTCTGTATTACTGTATCTTTGTAGTTAAGGTTTGAAGAAATGGATTGGTAAGACCTCCACCTTTATTCAAGATTGTGTTGTTGGCTATTCTGTGACCCTTACAAGTCCATGTGAATTTTATTATCTGTCAATTTGTACAAAGAAGTTAGCTGGGATTCTAATAGGGATTTCATTTAATCTTTAGATCATTTTGGAGAGAGTATTGTCAGGTTACAACTCTTGAGTCTTTCGATTGTGAACATGGGAAGTTTTCCCATTTTTTAAGATCTTTTGAAATTGCTTGTAACAATAATTTGTTTTCTAAGTATAAATTTTGCACTTCTTTTGTTAAATTTATTCCTGAGTATTTTAATCTTTTGATGTTATCATAAATGGAATTGTTCTTTGGATTTCATTTTTTAATATTTCATGGCAAGTATATATATTAACACATTTGACTGTATGTATTGATCTTGCATTCTGTAACTTTGCTAACTTTATTAGTTCTAATAGTGGGTTCTTTAGGATTTTCTTGTTTGCAAGTAGAGGTGGTTTTACTTCTCCCTTTCCATTCTGGGTGCATTTTATTTCCTCTCTTTGCCTAATAGGCCTGGCTAGAACCTCCAGTACAATATTGATGGAACAGATGCCCTTGTCTTTTTCCTAATCTTGAGTGGTGGGGGGAACATTCATTCTTTCACCATTAAGTATGTTTTCGTAAGTGTCCTTTATTGAGTTAAGGAAGTTTCCTTCTTTTCCTAATTCGTTGAGTGTTTTTGTCATGAGAGTTGTTTTTTGTCAGATGCTTTTTATATGCCTATTCACATAATCATGTGGTTGTTTTTTACTCTCTTTTGTATTTAATCTGATGAAGTATATTATATTAATTGATTTTCAAATACTAAACCAACTTTGGATATCTGGGATGAATCGTACTTGTTCATTCTCTGTTATCCTTTTTCTGTGTTAATGGATTTGGTTTGCTAATATGTTGTTAAAGACATTTGCATCCATATTCAAAGGAGATAATGGTTTGTAGTTTTCTTTTCTTTTGCTGTCTTTCCCTGGGTTTGGTATCAGGGTAATGCCTGCCTCACATAATGAGTTAGGAAGTGTTACCCTCCTCTTCTATTTTTTGGAGGAATTTTTTAAGAATTTATATTAATTCTTTAAATATTTGGCTGTGAGGTCACCTGCCTGGGCTTTTCTTTGTGGATTGTTTATTGATTGTTAAATCAGTTTCTTTATTTGTTATAGGTCTGTTCAGTTTGTCTGTTTCTTCTAGAAACAGTTTCAGTGATTTGTCTTTTTAGGAATTAGTCCATTTCATCTAAGTTACCTAATTTAGTGGTGTACAGTTGTTCATAATATTGCTTTTTAATCTTTTTATTTCTGTAAAGTTGTCTGTAATGTCTCCTTTCATTTCTTTTTTTTTTAACATCTTTATTGGAGTATAATTGCTTTACAATGGTATGTTAGTTTCTGCTGTATCACAGAGTGAATCAGCTATACGTATACATATATCCCCATATCCCCTCCCTCTTGCTCTCCCTCTTGCTTTCCCCTATCCCACCCCTCTAGGTCACAAAGCACAGAGTTGATCTCCCTGTGCTATGTGGCTGCTTCCCACTAGCTATCTATTTTACATTTGGTAGTGTATATATGTCCATGCCACGCTCTCACTTCATCCCAGCTTACCCCCTCCTCTTTCATTTCTGATTTTGATAATTTTAGTCTTTCACCTAGCTAAAGGTTTATCAGTTTTGTTCATCTCAAAGAATCAGCTTTTGGTTTCATTGATTTTTCTTTATTTTTAAGTTTCATTAATTTCTGCTCCAATCTTTATCATTTCCTTCCGTCTCCTAGCTTTAGATTTAGTTTGTGATTCTTTGTCCATTGTCTTAAACTAGAAGATTAGGTTATTAATTTGAGAATTTCTTCTTTTATAATACATTTATACCAATGTCTTTTATAAGACGTTTATACCAATAAATTTCCATCTGCAGGGATTTTAGCTACATAAATTTTGGCATATTGTGTCTTCATTTTCATTCATCTCAAAGTATTTTTTAATTTCCCTTTCGAGTTCTTCTTTGACCCATTGGTTATTTAAGAATGTGTTAATTTCCATATATTTGTGAATTTCCTAAATTTCTGTCTGCTTTTGATTTCTAATTTCATTCTGTTGTTGAGAACATACTTGATAGTATTTCATTCCTTTTGAATTTAGTGAAGTTTGTGCAGTGACCTAACATGTCCTCTCCTGCAGAATGTTTCATGTTCAGTTGAGAAGAATGTATATTCTGTTGAGGTAAAATGTTCTTTAGGTATCTGTTAGGTCTAGTGTTTTTTAGAGTGTTGTTTAGGTCTTCTGTTTCTTTCCTTGCAGATCCTTCTATCTAGTTGTTTTATGCATTTTTAAAAGTGGGGTATTGAAGTCTCTCAACTATTATCGTTGAAATGTTATTTCTTCCTTCATTTGTCAATTTTTGCTTCATGTGTTTTGTGTTCTGCTAAAGTGTGTTTTATCTTATGATTAGTATAGCCCACTTCAGCTTTCTTTTGATTGTTGTTCATATGCTCTATCTCTTTCCATCTTTTTTACTTTCAGTCTTTTTCATATCAATTAATTTAAACTATGTCTCCTATAGACAGCATGATTGGATATTGTTTAATCTGAAAAATCTCTGCCTATCGATTGGGCTGCTTAATCCATTCACATTTAATGTTATTATTGGTATGACTAGATTGATGGCTGTCTTTTTTTGTTTTCTATGTTTCATTTCTTTTTTTGTTTTTCTGTTCCTCCTTTAGTGCTTTCTTTTGCATTGAGTACCTGTTTTCTAATGTGACATTTTAATTTATTTCATGGGCTTTTTTCTTTTTCATAATTTATTTCATGGGCTTTTTTTTGTTATTTTCTTAGTGGTTGCTAGGGCTTTCCATATACATATTAACATATACATATTAACATAATAGAATAAGCTTCAGATTTATACTAACTTAATTCCAGTTAGATATAGAAACATTACTCTTTTATGCCTCTGTTCCATTTTCCCTCTTTTTGTGGTATATATGTTATAGATATTATACCTATAGATATTATACCTATAAATGTTACAAACCCAACAATACATGTTATAATTATTACTTTATATAATGTTATGACTTTTAAAGAAGCTTAGAGGAGAAAGGAGAGTAAGTATATATTTATAATTTCTGTTATATTAACCTTATTTATCATTTCTGGTTAACTTTCTTAATTCCTATGAATTCAACTTACCATCTAGATTTATTGACTTAGCCCGATACTGCTTTGCTTCCACCTACTTCCTTTGTGCTATTATTGGCAAGTATACTACATTTCTGTTATAGGCTCAACAGTCTCAACAATTTGATATATACATTTTGGTTTATATAATTAGTTTTTAAGTCATTTAAGAGAAAAGGAAATAGTCAATTATTTTGTCTTTTATAATTACCATTACCAGAGTTGTTTCTTCATGTGGATTCAATATTACAACTGGTGTCACTTACTTTCAGCCTCAAGAACTTCCTTTAGTGTTTTCTGTAAAGCTGGTATGCCAGCAAAAAATTCTCTCAGTTTTTTGTTTATTTGGGAATGCTTGTTTTTGAACGTTAACTTTGCCTGCATATAGATTTCTTGGTTAGGAGGTTTATTCTGTGAATATGCTAACCCACTGCCTCTGGCCTCCATCATTTCTCCTGAGAAGTTTCTGCTATTAACCTTATTGTAGTCTCCTTGTAAAAAATAAGTCTTGTTTTTCTCTTACTCCTTTCAAGATTTTCTGTTTATGTTTGGTTTTTGCATTTTTGCTGTGATATGTGTATTTGGGCATCTTTTTGCATTTACTCTGTTCGGAGTTCATTGAGTTTCCTGTAGATTGTTTTTCATTTAATTTTGGTAAGTTTTCAGCCATTATTTTATTAAATATTTTTTCATTACTTCTTTCCTCTTTTTCTGGTATTCCCATTATGTTTATGTTGTCATTCTTATTGGTGACCTACATTTCTCTGTGGCTTTGTTCATTTTTCTTCTTTTTTTTTTCCCCCTCTGTTTTTGGATTGTATCATCTCTTCCAGCCTATCTTCAAATTTGTTAATGCTTTCTTGTACTTCACATATGCTGTTGAATTCCTCTAGTGAGTTTTTCATTTCAGGTATTTCACTTTTGAAATCCAGAATTTCCTGTTGGTTCTTTTTATCATATCTATCTATTGATATTCTCTATTTGATTGTTATTGTCAGTCAAATTGGGACATTGATTATTGTCCCTTCCTTTACTTCTTAAATTATGGTTCCATAGTTCTTTGCGTATATTTATAATGGCTACCTTTAAGACTTTGTTTAATCCAACATCTGGTCACTCTCACAGGCACTTTCTGTTGCCTGCTTTTTTTTCTGTTTTATAGGTTATGGTTCATACTTTTCTGTCTTTGTCCATGTCTCATAATTTTTTCTTAGAAATTGGACATTTTAAGTAATATATTGTAGCACTCTTGGTACTGGTTTCCCCCACCCCCCAAGCCAAGTTTATTGTGTTATTTGCTGTTTATATGTTTCCTGAGCAGCTAGATTTTTTGAGTAAAGTGTATTCCACCTCCCTCTTCCACCTATAGTGCTGAACCTTTTATGTTTCTCCTTGGCACAGTCTTGGATATGCCCATAGTTACTCTGGTATGACAGTGGTTTTAAAAAGGGTCTCTTTTTGTCTTTCCCTGAACATACCCTTCTGTTAAGCCCCACTAATTGCAGGAGGCTCCTCGTAGCTTTCCCCCCACCGCCCCGCAAGGTTCTCTCCTGTAAACTATCTGGCCTCCAGATTTTGTCTGTATTTCCAGTGATTCTACACATTTCCTCCATTTGTCTTTCACCATGGCCTTCACTGTTTTTGAGCATGCTCTAAAGTTTGAACTTCCCCAGCCTCTATTGCAAGTGAAATCACTTGCTTTTGGAAGGTATCAAGAGCTGTTTTAAGGCCTGCTTCTCCTCCCAGGCACAATCTCTGAGCCAAGTTCTAAAGCTTGGTGTGGGAACAGTGGTCCACTTCGCTCTGTGTGACACTCCTGCTTTAGGCCCTGAGGGCTAAGTGGAGCATAAGAGCCTCACATCTTCTCAGCTTGCCTCTCCCAGCTTGGAATCAATGTCTTATAAGCCAGGACAAGGGCAGTTGAGGCCCCACTATTCTCAGCAGTGCTACCCCCAAGATAGTCTCTGGCTAAGCAGTGGGGACAGGGCAGAAAAGGGGAGCCCCCACCTCTCAGCCCCTACAATCCCCTACTTGCCCAGAACTTAACCCTAGCAATAGGTAGGTGGGAGCAGGATAAGAAATGCTGATATCATGCTCTTCCTGGGAAGATAGACCTCCACCTGAGATTTGCAGGCGGAGCAGCCCTCTTGTGTTCTGGGCTTCACCAGTCTACAATTCCTGTTTTCTTGAGTTAGGAAGGAGTGAGAGGGGAGTGGTCTTGGTTTAGATATCACAAATTCTTACTGAATTTTCATAGATTTCCTTGAATATGTTTCTTCCTTTGCTATATTCCCTTAGAACCATTTCCAGAGACTTTAAATGGTTGGGTTTTTATAATTTTCTCCAGTTTTGCTGGGGAGCAGATTTGTGGAGCTCCTTATGCTGTCATGCTGGTAGTTGACAGGTTTTACATTTTTAAAGGAGAAAAATTATAACGAATATAATTGCATTCACACACACACTGTGGATAGGTTTCTTAATTATTTGTCTCTACTGGTCCTTAATCCATGTATAAAAATAGTGCCAGTTGATGAGAGTTCTTTTAGGCAAAGATGGAATGGGGAATAGAGAGGAACACATTCATTTTATTCTGCTTAAATTGATGGTGAAACTGATTTTTCCATTGAGCTCTTTACATTTGTTCACTAAAAATATGAAGTACATTTTTATTAATTTTGTAATCTAGGTGAGAATACTAATTCAAAGATTTTTGTGGTCAGTTGGGTTTGCTAGAGAGAGAGGCATCAACTTAAAAATTTTGCACAACCTAAAAGCTGAGAATTATGTTTTATTTGATGGACTTACTGAGAAGCCAGTATATTTGAGGAAAAGTCATAAAATTATAAATCACATCAGTTCATTTAGTCCCATGTAATTAATTCCTGTTGATCTGGATGAAGTCGTCAGGTTATCTATTAAAGTTTTGTAATTTCTTACCTAGTTCAGGGATATGACCTAAAAGTTATAAGGAACAATATTTACCAAAGATTCCTTTTATGAATCTTCTTTTATGACTCTTCATTTTTTAAAAAGCATCAGAGTAAAACAGTGATTGTCTATAAATGACAAGACTTAAAATGGCATGGTTAAAGATCTGATTACAGTGCAATTGACAAGAAACTTGGGTGTTTCTGTGACATACAACATTTTAAGATAATTATGAGTTATGACTAATAACATTATACCAGGGCATATCAGATTTTTAGGAATTAAATTTGTGTAATCTACACTAATTACCTATACAGTATAACCTTAGAAGATTTATCTCCAATAAATGGCAATGCTCCTCAAGTAATTTAACATACCAAATAAGCCTAATTAGTTTAACATTCCTTTCTGAGATGTCTCAGAATTTCTTTGAAGCATCCTAGAGTTAGCTGGAGGTCAAAAGAACTTCATTTAGAATTTTATGTTTGGGAAGTTTGTCAAAAATATCAAAAAGTTTCAAAACACTTGGTAAAATCAGTGTGAAACAATACTTGTTCACTTAACCAGAGTGATAAAAGATTTCACAAACAAATACAGATCACTTAAAGGCAAAGAAACTCATACAATCTGTTATCAAAAGCAGTACTCCAAGAAAACTGTTCTCTTAACAGAGAGGAACCAAATCCAGTCTTGCACCAGCCTACTTTTGATGAGAAAATCCATTTACATAATCAAATTTAATCTAATCCCAGCCTGACCATGTACAAAACTCCTTTTCAGGGTTCCTTTTACAAACCTTCCACAATTTTCTGTACTCTTACTAGTTTGTCCCTTATTTTTTCATCTAGAAACAACTGGCTCTAGGACAAAACATTCTTTCCCCTTAACAAAATATATTTTCATTCCTCATGCCTTCTTTCGCATACATTTCATTTTCCTTACATACTGAAATATTTCGCTTATTATCTTTAGTAACTTTTTAGTAACTTTTTTAGTAACTTTATTACAGTTTTAACCCTTAAAAACCTTAATCTCTAGAAAAAAACCAACAAGCAGCAAGTAATTGTGAACTTTTTGTCATACCAGCATTTCCTGGTTGGAATATTCCATAACCTAGAAACATCCATCTTCTCATAGCATAATTTCTTTCCTCAATGTGGTATAAGATGTGTCTAATAAACCCAAATTAGTTCCTTCTTGTAAGGAGACAGAGGTAGGTAAATTTAGACCTGTTTAGCAACTAATGTTCTAGTGTTTTATCTTATTTGAAATAACCTGGATACTCAGTGAATTCCCATCATTTAACTTAACTTAGCAAAACTCAAGTTACCAAAAATCTGGAAAACCTATTTTAGAGAGACATACCCAAAGCATAATTATTCCTAAAAGAGTTCACCTGAAAACTCTTACCTCATTTACCTTTATTTTGTAACTTACGAAAATCATACCAAGTTAAATTTTTTCTTGCTGACAAACTATATAACAGAAATAACATGAATTTATTGATCTTCAGTAAACCTAGGTACAATAAAAGTCAGACATGTCTGTATTGGTATTTCCTAGATCATGTGAACCTGAAATTCATTCTGGCCAGTTTCTTTTTTTATATATATAAATTTATTTATTTTTATTTTTGGCTGTGTTGGGTCTTCATTTCTATGCAAGGGCTTTCTCTAGTTGCAGCAAGCAGGGGCCACTCTTCATCGCAGTGCACGGGCCTCTCACTGTCGCGGCCTCTCTTGTCGCGGAGCACAGGCTCCAGACGCGCAGGCTCAGTAGTTGTGGCTCACGGGCCCAGTTGCTCCGCGGCATTTGGGATCTTCCCAGACCAGGGCTCGAACCCGTGTCCCCTGCATTGGCAGGCAGATTCTCAACCACTGCGCCACCAGGGAAGCCCCCAGTTTCTTTTATATTTAGAAATATTTCGTTTATAAGCACTTGTAAGTCAATTAAGTAGAACTCTTTTATAAGTTTAATTTTGGTAATGTTTTCCAGAGGTAGAGACATCTCATATATATAATATACACACATACATATAAACAGACAAAATCAGAGATCTTACAGCTTCACTTTAAAAAGTTAAGAATCAGGTATTAAAATATAAACTTACTGGTTTATAAATAGCAGTTGGAATAAGTTAAATTTGCTGAGATGAGTAGGGCTTCACTATTTGTGGAAAAAAGACTTTTAAGATTTGTATTTGTCCTTGATAAACTTTTAAGGAGGCTATGAATTAGATTTTGGGTGAGGGAGCCTTTCCAGAGGACTTGAGCTTAAAAAGTCCTACCTCCCCCACCCCGTGGCCTTTTTCTTCTAGGTTTCAGGTTTTACCAGACTGAGCTAATTTGACTCACTTTCAAGTCACTGTGGGCTGTATTTACATTTCTAACTTGTAGAGATTTACAAGACAAAGACAGTTGCTTTTAATTCTCTGAAGAACTGGTCTTCTGCCAAAATGATATTAAAGATTGATTTGCCCAACTATATTTTCTTTAAATTGCTTTTTTTTTAATATCAGAAGATTTCCAACCAAACTGAAAATTGAGTTCTATGTTCTAGAACTTTAGGGTTCAATTTATCTTGCTTTCAAAGGCTTGCATAGGCATTTAACAAAGACCCTCTTTCTGATTGCATAGGTTAGACCCAGAGCAAAATCTTTATTCTTATTAGCCCCTGAATATTAGCTCCCAGTCTTGTACCATATTGAGGAAAGAAGATGAATATTTCTAGAGTTTATGGAATATTCCAATTAGGAAATGCTGGTATGACAAACAGTTCACAATTTTACTTGCTGCTTGTTGGTTTTCACTAGAGTTGAAGGTATTTAAGTGTTCCTTTTACTGTGTGGGTTCAGGTAACCCTACTGGTTTCTGTTAGTATGTTTAATTAATATTGTCTGAAGGGCAGATTTATATGCCCTATCCTGTACTTCCAGGCAGGGGCAGCATTCCCCAGTGAAACATGTCTATCTCACAATATAATTAGGCAAAAGAGATGTAACCATCTTATATAAGATCTATTTAAATATACCAAATTTTATAAACTTTATCTCAGTTCTGTCAACTTTTGTACCTTTAACTTTAGTTTGTATTAGGACACTATCAACATATCTTTGTCTTATAAGGAGCCCAGAAACTTTTCTTTTTATCCCAACAATTTAATCTGTTTTTATATAAAAGGCTTTGGGATTCCCAATGAGATGTTGAGGCAAAGGACTCAGGCCCCTTTGTTGATTTTTTTTAACTTGATTAATTGGCCCAAGCAATTGTTGGTCAGTTATCTCAGTGCAATTTTTTCAGACTTTGTTTTACCCCAGACTCGTTTGGAGCCCTTTAATGTTGGGGACCAATAGGGGGGTCCCTTTGACCCATCCAATCTTAGGTAGTGTTGTATCAGAACCTTTTGTTTTAATCCCATTGACATCCATTTTATCTATTCTATTTTAAAATAACCATGTAAAAATTTCTTTTTCCATTTGGGACGACGCCCTTTAAAATTTCTACCTTTTTGTGAAGAAGTCTCTAGACTTTCTCTTCATGTGGGATCTTCCCAGACTGGGGCACGAACCCGTGTCCCCTGCATCTGCAGGCGGATTCTCAACCACTGCGCCACCAGGGAAGCCCTCTCTTCAGTTTTTTTCTTACTTCTCTGTTAATCAACCTAATTAACATGAATTATCCTAGTGTGTTTATTAGCATCTGTAAGACCCATGAAGGGAAAGCAGAGTGCATAAATAAAGCTTCCCAAGCCATGTTTTCTTTTCGTTTGTTTGGGTTAAATTAAAGGAGTTCTCAGGTTAATCATTTTATCTTTTTCTACCTTCTGATTTGATTTTTTCATAGGTACCAATAGAACAGCTGTTTATAATGAGAGCTCTAAAAATTTACCAGTTTAGAAGTTTCTCAAATTTAAAAGATCCATCATCTGGCCATTAACGAAATATATCTTAATAGGAACTCAAACCAATAAAATGCAAGAGGCATGCCCACAAGACAGTGTGAAGGAAGCCACCTAAACAAAATCCAGAAAATTTACTCCCCAAAATAGTAAAAGACCTTCATTGTACAGGCTGATACAAGGAAGGTTAAGATGGCAGAAAGCCCCCTGAAAGTTGGCACAGTCGGACAAAAGGTTGCTCAGAATCCCAGTCTGTTCAGTAGGCTGCGAAATATATACCATATGTGTACTTTATGAATCGCAGAGACCAAGTTCTCAAAACACACACACACACACACACACACACACACACGCAATGCTGAAGAAGATTGGGTAGAACATTTACCTCTCAAAGACACGGAAAGATAAATGCAAGTTCCCACTAGAAGGGCTTTTTCTTTACGGTCAGAATTCTGAAAATATGTTTTATCAAGCTGGATTTCTCTAACTTAACTGCATATGCAATAAAAGATCCCCCATCTTAGTCATTTTCAGGGCAAGATTTCCTTTAATCCCCAATTAAAGTACTTGTAAGTGTAAGTTTTGTATGTACATAAACCTGGTAATTTGTCACTCCTTTTGTTTTGAAAGTTTTGTTCCCTGTTCTGAGGTCAGTTTGTTGAGATAAAGTAGCTAGTGACAATCCTGTGGTGGGCCAGGGTGCTGTTTGTGAGCTTAACTCCTCTAGGTTTTACCCTGGAGCTGTTTTAGCTCTCTTACATGTCTCAGTTTTTCCCTTCAGTATCCTGAGACCACTGTGGGTGCTCAGATCATGGAGTGACCAACTCTTATGCGTATCCCCTGCAGAGCAAATTTTTAATTAAAGTGAGTGGGTTTCCCTGTAGGGGCAGCAGCATATTATGAGGGCTTGCCTCCACCACTCCCACAAGCGTCTTAGTTGCCTGAAAAAGCTGTTGCCACCTGGGAGGAGATGTTCCTTTTTTAGAGCAGAAAGCTCTCATGAGATACCTCACTTTTATTACAATAAACTGTTAAAGTAACCAATTCAAGGAAAAACGACAAGCCAGTCTTCTACCTAATTACGCACTCCAGCCTTACTCAGTGTCTTTCAGCTGAGCAAAGTCTTCGCAGAGTCTTCCCAGTGTCTTTCAATGGAGGATAACCAACTCAGTGTCTAAACTAAGCAAAAGTCTTCCCAGTGTCTTTCAACTGAGGTTAACCCTCTCATTGTCTAAACTGAGCAAAAATCTCCCCAGTTTCTTTCAACTGAGGGTAAACCAGGTACCTCTTCTTGAAACAGAGTTTCAAAGATAACCTCCTCCAAAGAGGAGACTTAGGAGATTGGAGAACCAGGAGATAAACTGGAGATTAAATAAAACTTAGGAGATTCGAGAACCAGGAGAGACTCACCCAGATTTGTCTGGACTCTCCGAGGAGGCAGACAGGCCAAGTGGCCTCAGCTGGTACCAAGGCTCCGGATCCTCGTAGAGTTCAGGCAAAGGAGAGAAGTCTGCTCTGGGTCCCTTTGTTAGTCGCCAAAACAGTCGACTGAAAAAAATTGCACAGCCTAAAAGTTGAGAATTATGTTTTATTCGGCAGACTTACTGAGACCTTAAGCCCGGGAAACAGCCTCTCAGATAGCTTTGAGGAACTGTTTTGAAGAGGTAAGGGAGGAGCCAGGTTATATAGGAGTTTTTGCAGACAAACAAAAACTAGGTAGTCAGAACATCAAAAGATTACAGTTAATTAAAGAAAACCAGACACCTCAAGTTAATGAATTTAACACTTTTCTGTGTATCGGAAGATGTAAGCATCTGGGCTTATTGAAATTGTTCCTTTGATATGCACCTAAACTGCCCTATTTTTCTCCATCCTGTATCCCCTCAGAGTGTACCATTGGGGGTGGCTGTGGAGGCTGATAGCTTGATGGTAGGCAGCCTGTTTATCTTGATCCTGAGTTCCCCTCAGGATGCACCATCAGGGGTGGCTTCAGTGGCTGATGGCTGTAGCATTCTTTGCTCACTGATATGGCAGGTGACATGACATTCTTTGTCCACAGAGGGAAAGTACATACTGATGAAGAAAATATTTTGAAGCATTTTTAGGAGATACAAATGCATTGTCAATATTTATTTTGTATTTGTTTCTTTATATTCTATAATCTTGAGATTATCAAAATTATATATCTCTTATGTGAAGGTTGATATTGTTGACCCACCTTTACCAAAGTACAGAACTAGAAAAAGTTTGCTGAGAAAAGTTTTATCATTTTAGGAAATAAATTTAACAGCAGGTTTTCATTTAATGCTACAATAAAGAAAGCTTTCAAAAGAGTTTCCATAGTAACACTTGAGAATATCTCTGTAATGTTATAAATGGTTCTGGTAGTTCTACAAAGATAATTATGTATGAGATGATAGGGAGAATATTAAGTTTATAAATAAAATCTACAGAATTGGAATTAAACCCAATAACAAGAGTTCTAGATTGTCTAGACACATTAAAGATTCTTCATAAATCTTAGGTTATTTTTGTCCAAATACTCGTATGTCCTATAACACCTTGTAGTTAATTTATTCATCATATTGTGAAATGCATCTTATTTAGACGGGTTTTTTCCCCTCTGGAAAGCTAAATATTTTAATCCCTGATTCTCCTTATGGTTCTTGGCCCCTTGGAAGAGTTAACAGTTGGTCATAACTATTTACCTTATTTTAAAACTCATTTTGTATTAACTAAGATATATGTGTGTGTGTGTGTGTACACACACACATAATCTTTGCAGATACAAGTCTCATTGAAAATACTGTCTTTGAGTCTGTATCAAGCTGAAAAATGTTTTAAAACTTCTTTAAAAATAACCATATTTTGAATAAAAATATGTGCCGAGAAAAAACTAGTTTTCTTTTTGAATTGGAAAATGGAGCTTATGCTTTCTTTGAGGAAATTTGTACTCAGAAGTTTAAGATAATTATGATTGTGTTTTTGGTTTGTTTTGGAAATATATTTTACTATTCTGAGGCAAATTGATAGTTTTATTACAGAAATAGATTGTAGGAATGGATTCATGGTCATTTCTTGACAGTTTTTCATTTTTGCACAGGAACTGTGCAGGGTGGGTGGGAGGAGAACAAGTCATCACTTCTTGCCATGTTCCCCTCTCAATCAAAATAACTCTCCCTTAAGGGGAGCCTGCCTACATTGTTGGTAGGAATGTAAATTGGTGCAGCCACTTTGGAAAACAGTATGGAGGTTCCTCAAAAAACTAAAACTGTATCAAGCTGAAAAATGTTTTAAAACTTCTTTAAAAATAACCATATTTTGAATAAAAATATGTGCCGAGAAAAAACTAGTTTTCTTTTTGAATTGGAAAATGGAGCTTATGCTTTCTTTGAGGAAATTTGTACTCAGAAGTTTAAGATAATTATGATTGTGTTTTTGGTTTGTTTTGGAAATATATTTTACTATTCTGAGGCAAATTGATAGTTTTATTACAGAAATAGATTGTAGGAATGGATTCATGGTCATTTCTTGACAGTTTTTCATTTTTGCACAGGAACTGTGCAGGGTGGGTGGGAGGAGAACAAGTCATCACTTCTTGCCATGTTCCCCTCTCAATCAAAATAACTCTCCCTTAAGGGGAGCCTGCCTACATTGTTGGTAGGAATGTAAATTGGTGCAGCCACTTTGGAAAACAGTATGGAGGTTCCTCAAAAAACTAAAAAATAGAGTTGCCATATGATCCAGCAATCCCACTCCTGGGCATATATCCGAACAAAATTATAATTAAAAAAGATACATGCACCTCTATGTTCATAGCAGCACTATTCACAATAGTCAAGACATGGAAACCTAAATATCCATTGACAGATAAATGAATAAAGATGTGGTATATATATTGATACAATGGGATGCTGCTCAGTCATTTAAAAAAAAACAAAAACCAAACTGAACAAAATAATGCCATTTGCAACAACATGGATGGAACTAGAGATTATCATACTAAGTGAAGTAAGTCAGAAAGAGAAAGACAAATACCATATGGTATCACTTATGTGGAATCTAAAATATGACACAAGTGAACCTATCTACGAAACAGAAACAGACTCACAGAGAACAGACTTATGGTCTGACTTGTGGTCTGGGGAGGGTTGGTATAGGAGTTTGGAGTTAGCAGATGCAAACTATTATATATGGAATGGATAAACAACAAGGTCCTACTGTATAGCAGAGGGAACTATATTCAATATCTTGTGTTAAACCATAATGGAAAAGAATATAAAAAAGCATATATATATATATGTATAACTGAATCACTTTGCTGTGCAGCAGAAATTAACACAACATTGTAAATCAGCTATACTTCAATTTTTAAAAAAAACTTATCCCTTTATCTAATTTTATGCAAAAGAGATTATTCAAATATTGAATTAAAAAGCAAGGAGGGGGCTTCCCTGGTGGCGCAGTGGTTGAGAATCTGCCTGCTAATGCAGGGGACACGGGTTCGAGCCCCGGTCTGGGAGGATCCCACATGCCACGGAGCAACTAGGCCCATGAGCCACAACTACTGAGCCTGTGCGTCTGGAGCCTGTGCTCCACAGCAAGAGAGGCCGCGATAGTGAGAGGCCCGCGCACCGTGATGAAGAGTGGCCCCTGCTTGCCACAACT
>NC_041221.1:59315898-59346130 GCF_002837175.3 Physeter macrocephalus
GTTCCCTTTTCTCCACACCCTCTCCAGCATTTATTGTTTCTAGAGTTTTTGATGATGGCCAATCTGACCGGTGTGAGATGATATCTCATTGTCGTTTTGATTTGCATTTCTCTAATGATTAATGATGTTGAGCATTCTTTCATGTGTTTGTTGGCGATCTGTATATCTTCTTTGGAGAAATGTCTATTTAGTTCTTCTGCCCATTTTTGGATTGGGTTGTTTGTTTTTTTGTTATTGAGCTGCATGAGTTGCTTATAAATTTTGGATATTAGTCCTTTGTCAGTTGCTTCGTTTGCAAATATTTTCTCCCATTCTGAGGGTTGTCTTTTGGTCTTGTTTATGGTATCCTTTGCTGTGCAAAAGCTTTTAAGTTTCATTAGGTCCCATTTGTTTATTTTTATTTTATTTCCATTTCTCTAGGAGATGGGTCAAAAAGGATCTTGCTGTGATTTATGTCATAGAGTGTTCTGCCTATGTTTTCCTCTTTTTAAAAAAAAAAAAAAAAAAAAGCAAAGAGGAATTCTTTACTGAAGAAAAAGTCTTCTATTACTGTTTGAAAAATGTTGCTCTCAAACATAAATTGTCATAGTGCAGAAGATGTGATTAGTGTTAGGTCTTTGAGAATCATGTTTTTATTTGAGAATATAAAAGACTAAAAAACTTTTAATGAAATGATATGAAACCACAGAGTAGAGGTGCCAGTATACTAAGCAATAAAATAATCTGCTCTGAATATATTTTTCATCTTGTTTAATTAAGGTTATTTGAAGATAACATACTCATTTTCTGATACTGATAATTCCTTTTGGTTTCTTTTTCTAATTCTGGCATAACATGAAATAAAATTATAAACCGATCATTAGAAACTTAAAATGGCATATCTGTTGACAGTGATCATAACATTTAAATTTGTAAATATCAAGTAATTTCTGTGTTTTTTCATCCAGTGGAGCATGTTGAAGGATGAAAAGAGACAGGCTTCATTTCATGAAATTAACATTTATTGTGCATTACGTAAGTCATAGTGCTAAATACTGAGAACATAGTTCCTGTACACATGGAACTTAAAATTTGTGTGCCAGTTTTTAAGAATAATAACTTCTTTTATCCTGTTTTTTTCTAGCCTAATTCTGGTGAACTGGATCCTTTATATGTAGTGGAAGTACTTCTGCGCTGTAGCAAAGAGAGCTTGAAAAATTCAGCTACTGAGGCTGCAAAACCAGCTAAGTCTGATGAGAAAGGAGAGATGCAGGTTTGTACTTTATTTTTCATTTTCAGATTTCAGATATTTTGTACATTATTTATAATCACTAGCTTTCCTGAATGTGATTATAATGAACATACTGTCATGATTTCCTAATTGGAAGTTTTCAAGGTATGTGAAAGCCATCTAACACCAGTAGGATGATTAATCTCCTTATCAAATTATGGCAAGGTAATTAGTGACAAAGTGAAAGATAAAGAGAATTTAATAATTTAAATTTTCACATGAAGGTGGAATTTACCTGAGCTAAAAAAGATGTTTTATCATTATTTTGCGATTATATCATTTTACACTTTATTCCATCCATATTGTTTATTACATTCCTGTGAAAATCATGATTGAAAATAATGAGCCAGTGTTTTGATAATGAAAAAGTTCTACCTAAGTTTCCTTAAAATCGTTTAATTTACATGTGCTTTTAATTAAATGCAAAACATTCAGCTTGCCACATGAGATACACATATTACTTAAATGTCTCCTATTTTATTTCATTTTATAATAATTAATATAGAATAATTGTAGGTAAGCCTTACTGTGGAGAGTCCAAGTATCTATTTGAAGAGTAATATCGTACTGAAATTTTGTTATTTTTATACACTGCTTTAAGTATATGGTGTATTGGCTAGGTCTTTTAGGAAATGTCATTGTAATGATACTTGTCATAACAGGCTTTGGTTTGTGGAAAGTAAAATCTGCCACTGTAGCATCATCGGCTGCTGCTTTGCATCAGTGAAATGAATGTGAGATTCAAAGCTGACAGTATTTTAAAAGTGTTTATTATTAAACATTTTAAAATAATGATTTAAAAGTCTAGTTATTTATAATTCTGAATACCAGCTAGCCTTTGATCTTTGTTCCTCACTCTTCTAATTTGTTCTCCAGAATTCCACCACCATTGAAACTTACATGATTTACTTTTCCCTAACATTTATTTTGTCAACTGACTGCCTAACTAAAATTAGGCTAAAATTCCCACAATTTGACATATGTTCATTGTGGCCAAAGGAATCTTTGAAGTTGGAATGGCAAATATGTGGCATGCATGGCAACATTCTCCTTCTCTCATGGCAGATATTAATAATAAGTCATGGGCCCCTTTTACGCTCAAAGCTTATTAGACTCTTTCCGAGAAAATGATCTAATGAGTAATTCATTGGAGTTAGTATTTTAGGTGAAACCTGTTTGTTGTCTGCTGTGTTCTAGGCCCAAATTTTATTAAGCATGAGCATCTGTGCCTGTTTTACTTAAAGATACTGAGAAGCTTTGCAGTACTTAATAATATGATTTTGTTGAGTTCAATAGACAGTCTCTACAGGGAAGTCTTCACTGAACCCTGGGCAAAACTGAGTGTCTCTCCTCTATTGAATATTTTTTTTACTCAGTTTATTTCAGCATATGCTGCTAAGGAAATTAAGGTGGGGATGTGTAAGCATGAATTATATATGTAGTCTCTGACTTAAAGGAGTTTAGAACTGTGGAGGGAGCATTTTTTGCTCAGAGAGGTGACCATCAAAGATATGTGTGTGTATAGTCTTATAAAAGAAGTAATGAGACTTAGGCAAATTTGTAGGAATATTAGAACTTTTTTCAGACAAAAATTGCATTCCCAGCTGTGGAAGCAACATGTGCAGAGCACAAAACATCCCTCTTTAAAAATAACTCCAAGACGAAATTGGGTCATTTGTAGAGACGTGAATGGATCTGAAGACTGTCATATAGAGTGAAGTAAGTCAGAAAGAGAATCAAATATCATATATTAACGCATGTATGTGGAACCTAGAAGAATGGTACGGATGAGCCGGTTTGCAGGGCAGAAGTTGAGACACAGATGTAGAGAACAAATGTATGGACACCAAGGGGGGAAAGCCGCAGTGGGGTGGGGATGGTGGTGTGCTGAATTGGGCGATTGGGATTGACATGTATACACTGATGTGTATAAAATTGATGACTAATAAAAAAAAAAGCAAGTAACTAAAAAATAATAATAAATTTTTATATTGATTACATGTTGAAATGGTAATATTTTTAATATATTGGTTCAATAATATATTTTTAAAAATTAAAAAAAAAACTCCAAGTTGTTCTGTCTATATGGTTGAATGACAAAGGCATAGAATAAAACAGGGAGGAGAACTATACCTTAAGAAATGGAATATGTATATAATATTATTTGCTTTTGCGAATTAATATTTTGAGTAGGAATCCTGGACACGGAAATAATGCCACAGGCAGTTAGTTTATAAGGAAATCTCACCTCTCAACTGCCATGATTGTGTAGAACTATTTAGGGTAGGTTTGAACCCAATTTCCTTTACATGAGATATGAGGAGGAAGTGGGATTTCCATAGTTCTCTTTCCCTTCTCTAACTTTGAGTGTGTGTAATGTCAAATTTAGCTTTTGATCAGCCTTTGTATAAGACTACTTTCTAAAGTGACTTTTTCTTTTCCCTGTGAAATAAATCTTGAATTTATTTTTCCAGAAAAACAAAATGGCTTAGAATATAGCTAGCTTTGGATAACAGTTGATTAGTAGAGGTTAACACTTCAGACAGTGTATTCTAAAAATTGCTCTTGTCACTGTTGCTTTGCCAGCTTCAAGTGTTTCTGACCACTGCCCCTTATCACAGCCATTTTATAAAAGTTAAAGGAGACTCAGTGTCAGGAAGTAAAGACCATAATTACGAAGTCTAGAAAATTGATTTCTGTTTTATTTCTCTAGGCAAAGAATTCTCTAGAATCATTCAGCATTAGATTAAAACATCTGTAAAAGGACATAGAATAGAAGGTTACAGGTCACAACTATATACTTAGGCTATCTAAAAACTACTTGAGAGTCAAAATACCCTTTAACAGTGGTGATAGAATGAGATTTAGCAGTTTTTTCACTTTAGAAGTTTGCATCAAAAGTGTACTATTACAAATTAAAATCAGATTTTTTTATTTTAAATAAACTTTGAACATATTTAAAAATAGCTGATTTAAACTCTGTCTGTTAAGTGCGGTAGCTGGACTTCCTCAGTGACAGTTTCTGTTGACTGCTCTTTTTCCCTGTATACGGACGATATTTTGTTGTTTCTTTACATATTTTGTAATTTTTTTAAAACTGCACATTTTGTATAATATAACATGGCAACTTTGGAAATTAAACCTAAGTTTCTTTATGTTGCTATTTGTTGTAGTTGTTTGTTTGCTTGCTTGTTTCGTAGACTTTTCTGAATTAATTCTGTTAATTAAGTATTTTTTGTTGTGCATGGCCACTGAAGTCTCTGCTTAGTTAGCTTAGTGGTCAGCTAATAATTAGACAAAAACTTCCTTAAATGCCCATAACCATTAAGTCCACCAGTCTCTGCTTAGGGACTCTGCATGCATATTGTAGCCTGCCTTTAACACTTAGCCAGAGAGTTGACAGCAGTACCTTAGCCTTCACTTCCTGTGTGTTCAGTCTTAAGGACACCCAGAGGTGAGAGTTTAGGGCCTTCTCTGTTTTTTCTGGAGTGTGAACACAGCCCTACACATGCATGAGGCCTTCTACGTTTCTAGTTTTCTAGGAGCGCCTTTCACATCTCGCTATGGACATCTTACTCTCCATCTTTTCCTTTTTCTTTTTTTTTAAGCTTTTTGGTTAACCTGTTTTTTTGTCCTGTTATCCACCACCTCAGAAAGTCATGATGTTAAACAATTGCCTCTTAATATTTTTAACAGATGCCCTTAGGGAAAAGGTTGTTTGCATTGGGCAAGCCCCGGGTCAGGTCAAATAATGACCTCCTTGTGAATGAATAGAGTCTTCTAGGGGACCACCAAGCAGGTGAAATACTGACAGTTCTCTGGGAATGGCCTTTTGAAGTCATTTCAACCCTGTTCTGTCCCTTCCGGTGGCTGCCAGACTGATTTTCAGTGATTGCAGGCTCTTGGTTTTCAAGACTACTGTGGAGCTGAGTGGGAGAGGGAGTAAAGTAAGTTAAAATACCACAAAGCATCCAATTCTTTGGTTTTGGGGGTTTTTTTAATTAAACGCTCCTTGGATTGGTGCAAGCCTTGGTTTAATTTCCAGAGTTCTGAAGAAGTTGATTTTGACAATTGCCAGTATTCTCAATGCTTTTATGGAGAAGAGGATTTTTGGAAGTCTTTGCTCCACCATTTTCACTGGCATTCTTCCGGATAAACTTAGAGAAAGCATCTATTACATTCAATAGATTATTACATTAGTCAGCTTTTAAATTAGATCAAGACATAAATTTTTGAAAAATCTAAAATTTAATAAAAATCACATTGGTTTGAATAACTTTGTCTGCCTTGACTTGATTAAAATTCAGTTGGTTCAAAAAACATCATTCTGATTTAGATGAAAAATTCAAAAATCATATTGTGTTTTAGCTAATAGTCTTAATTGAAGAGATGACATTGGTCGAAATTTACTTTGAGTGTATTGACTTAAAGAATGTATTGACTTAAAATGTACTGACTTCTGATATTATTTACCTTATCATTTGCTTATCTTAAAAGGGGAAATTGATTTATAACAAACTTGCAAAGAAAAAGGTCTAAGAATAAAAATGCTGCCTACTGTTGGTGTTCTCACACTTTTCTAATAATTGCCCTTGTGATTATTTGGATTTATATAGACCGATGTTGCATCATGATGAGTCTGAATTCTAAGTTCTTTTATAAAGATTATTAGGTTTAGAAAGTTGAATCAACTGCACAATGCAAATATTATAGCATGTTTTTAAATCCTTGTGAGTGTAGAGATTTATAATTTCATGGCAACTATTCATTTGGTTTTTAAACATTTAAGTTCTTATTTACAGAACTTAAGTCTTAGGATCTCCCTTTCTTGTACTTAAGGAGACATTTGTAGGAGGGCCTTTATAGTTTCTTTCCTGTCATTAGTGTGAGACTTAGTTGACCATTTCTTGGATGGAACTTATTATGGGAAGCAGCATTAGAAATTGGGCAGTTTCTGTCTTCCTTCTGAATCAGGTCTTCACAGATAGTGTTTATTCTGTTTTCAAGGAAATACTTCTGCATAATGCAACTTGTGCATAATTCAACTGCAAGTACGTAAAGCATACACTTCTCTAAAGTCAAGTGAATTATTTTTAATTTTTCTGCCATTTTGGATTGTGTACATGTACTTCAGTACAGAAAAAGTGTGTATTTCTCCCTCTGAGTGTTGGCTACTTGGTACATCATTGCCAGTTTTTCATGCCCTGAGTCTTCTCTTTCCAGCCAGCCCATGTATCTAGGATTTGTATAGATCACAAATTGGCGGCTCAAAAGCCAATTCAGTCCACATAATGTCTTCTTTAAAAGTGAATTTGACAGTTTGAGAATAAAAATAATGATAGTAAAAGATTATAATCAAGTGAAAATAAAATAAGAACCCACAAGCTTATATACTCAGAATAGATACTGTAGAAGGAATGGAGATGTTAGAAGAGTCAACGTTAGACAACTACTGTAAGTAATATTTAACTCGGGCAAGAATAATACATGGATGTTAAAACTAGTGAGTTGAAAGTTTAATAATGAAGGACTTCTCTGATGTGGTTAAGAATCCACCTGCCATTGCAGAGACATGGGTTTGAGCCCTGGTCCGGGAAGATCCCACATGCTGCGGAGCAACTAAGCCCATGAGCCACAACTACTGAGCCCACATGCCACAACTACTGAAGCCTGCACGCCTAGAGCCCATGCTTTACAAGAGAAGCCACCACAATGAGAAGCCCATGCGCCACAACAAGAGAAAGCCCACGCACAGCAACGAAGACCCAGTGTGGCCATTAATTAATTTTAAAAATGTGAAAAAAAGTTTAATGAAGAATGGGATATTTACAAAGTCTATAAAGAATCTCCCTATAAATTTCTTATAAATTTTTTAAAATAAATTTATTTATTTATATTATTTTTGACTGCGTTGGGTCTTTGGTGCTGTGCGTGTGGGTTTCTCTAGTTGCGGCGAGCTGGGGCTACTCTTTGTTGCAGTGTGCTGGCTCCTCATTGTCGTGGCTTCTCTTGTTGCAGAGCTTGGGCTCTAGGCACACAAGCTTCAGTAGTTGTGGCACGTGGACTCAGTAGTTGTGGCTTGTGGGCTCTAGAGCTCAGGCTCAGTAGTTGTGGCACATGGGCTTAGCTGCTCCGCAGCACGTGGGATCTTCCCAGGCCAGGGCTCAAACCCATGTCCCTTGCATTGGCAGGCCGATTCTTAACCACTGCGCCACCAGGGAAGCCCCAATTTCTTATAAATTTATCTCCCTATAAATTTATTGTGAAAGGGAAAGTAGTAACTTATAATAGGAAATGCTAGCAGATGTTACTTTAATCAAGTAATCAAAGTTACCATCACCAATCCAGTAATGTTGACCTATGGACTGAGACCAACAAAAAAAAAATCACTTGTGCCAAAAATGCATAACCTGAATCTGATGATTCTTCATGATTACACAAACCTAAACTGAAAATCATTCTACAAAATAGCTAGCCTATAGTATTCAAAAATGTCACTGTCTTGAGAGTCACAGGAGAACTGAGGAACTGTTCCAGATTAAAGAAGAACAAAGAAATACTACAACTAGGTTCAATGCATGATCCTAGTTTGGCTCCATAGAGTGGTGGGGGAGAAGGGAAGGCAAAAGACATTATTGGGAAAGTAGGTGAAATTTTAATATGGACTGCCGATTAGATAATAGCAGTGTATCTACATTAATTTTCCTGTTTTAATACTTGTACTGTGGTTGTATGGGTGTGTATGTTTGTGTATATGTATATACATAAATATATAGAGAGAGGATGTTGTAGCACATGGGGCAAAATACAAATGGTGAATCTGAATAAAGGTAAATGGGAGCTTTTTATCCTATTCTTGCAGTTTTTCTGTAAATTTGAAATTATATGAAATGTTAATACCATAGAAGAACAAAAAAAGGTGGAGAGTATTCTATATTAAAGAAGACTAAGAGACCTGACAACTAAATGTAATAAATGATCCTTGGCTGGATCCTGAATCCAAAAGTAGTAGTAGTAGTAGTATCCTGGCTCCAAACGTAGTAGTAGTGGTGGTGGTGGTGGTGGTGGTGGTGGTGGTAGTTGTAGTAGTAGTGGTAGTAGTCTATAAAGGGCATTATTGGATCATTTGGGGAGATTTTAATATGGACTATATATTAGATGATGTATTATTGTTAAATTTCTATGATCTCATAATATTGTGGCTATGCAGGAGAAGGTGCTTGTTCTTAAAAGATACATGTTTAATTGGGTCCCATTGGTTTATTTTTGCTTTTATTTCTTTTGTCTTAGGAGACTGATCTAAAAAAAAATATTGCTACAATTTATGTCAGAATGTTTTGCCTATGTTCTCTTCTAGGAGTTTTATGGTGTCATGTCTTATATTCAAGTCTTTAAACCATTTTGAGTTTATTTTTGTATATGGTGTAAAGATTGTTGTTATTTCATTGATTTAATTGCAGTCATCCAGCTTTCCCAACACCACTTGCTGAAGAAACTGTCTTTTCTCTATTGTATATTCTTGCCTCCTTTGACATAAATTAATTGACCATAGGTATGTTGGTTTATTTCTGGGCTCTCTGTTCTGTTCCATTGTTTATCCTCATTTTTTAAATGGGGAGACTGAAGCTTAAAAACTCTAGGTGGCTTGATCAAGGTCACAAAACTAACTGAAGACTGAATTCAAACCCAGGCATTCTTGACTCCAGAACCCACATTCAGCCACTATACCATTTTGTTTAGTAAAACACAGTGAATATATTTGTTATCAGCAAGTGAATGACAGTTGTTTTTCCAGTGATCAGTGTAAAGGTAAGGAGACCAATAAGCTGACAAAGTTGGATCTGTGAAAATGTTAACCTCTCCTCAGTTTATAGAGTCTGAATTTAAAGGGAGCAAATTTAAAGAAAGCAAATGGCATTTTTGATGGTCAGGGAAGGGTATTCTTGTCAGGAGAAAGCATGGAAGAAAGTTCAAAGATAGGTTTTCTTCAAGATTATGTCTAATGGAGTATACTGTTTTCTCTGCTTGAAATACCTTTTTTCAGCTCTTCATTCTGGCCCATCCAGAGATTACATGTGTCTTACGTGGCCAACTAAACCTAAATAGACCTCAATAGGAGTCTTTCCTTCCTCTGTAGTGCTATACTACTTTTAGGTATTCAAAAAGTAGCAAGTACTGAGGGTGCAAAAATGAATAAAATATGGATTCTGTGTTAAGGGAATCACTTATTTTTATGTACCATTTGTTTGCCTGTTATTTAAAGGTTTGAATTTTTTTTTACTTTTTAAATATAGTTTCTACTAAGATATAAGCTTCCACAATGATTACTATCTACTTATTATACCTGTCACATATTGTAAATGTAGTTTCCTTTTAAGAATTCAAGCTGAATTTAAGAAATGGCAGAATTACGGGCTTCCCTGGTGGCGCAGTGGTTGCGCGTCCGCCTGCCGATGCAGCGGAACCGGGTTCGCGCCCCGGTCTGGGAGGATCCCACATGCTGCGGAGCGGCTGGGCCCGTGAGCCATGGCCGCTGAGCCTGCGCGTCCGGAGCCTGTGCTCCGCAACGGGAGAGGCCACAGCAGAGGGAGGCCTGCATACCACAAAAGAAAAAAAAAAAAAAAGAAAGAAATGGCAGAATTTGAAAACGTTCAATTTTGATTGTAACATATATATATAACTTTTCTGTTGGTAGGTTGTTCCAGTTTTGGTGCATCTCCTGTCCGCTATCAGCAGTGTTAGGCTTTACATTCCTAAAGACCTTCGACCACTGGACAATAGACAGAGTGTTTTAAAATCAATACAGGTATACACGTTAATTTTATAAATTAAATATAAATTTTATGTAAATATAAATAGGGTTTATAACAAGGCAACTGATTTGCTTTTAAATATATTGCTTTCTTTCAGAAAACCTATAAACACTACCAATAATGGCAGTTATTTTTAACATAGATAGTGGCAGCAGATCTATATGTAGACTGTCCTCTCTTTGAATCTAGCAACAAAGTCGGGCTAAAGGAGAGCTCACAGAGGAAAACATGGCTACTGTTGTGTGTTAAATATGTTTTGCTTTATTCGTTATGAATGAAAATAACTATAGAGTGTATTTAAAGTTTTATGTATAAAATCATGTGCCAGGACTTTTAACTACTTTATAGTATAGTTAATACATGGATGAAATAGTCTTATTTTCAATAGGAAAATTTAAGATTTTATAGAAAATTTTATTTTTCGGTAGGAAAATAAAAAGGCACTTTGTTATTTGGTTTAGTTGGTTAGTCAATAAATATTTGAAAAGGATTTACTATGTAGTGAAGGCTATGTACTAAAATCTGAGAAAGCAGGATGCTTTCAGTGTACAGTAGGAATTTTTAAGCTGTGGTCCATGGGTGGGCTTCTTGAAATGAATAATTCTCTTGACAGTTTTTTAACAAGTTTTTGTGGGTAACTCCCCCCTGCCTTTTTTTTTTATTTCTAACTGACCAAATCCTATCTTACCTTTAAGCCCTATCCAAGACCCTAAAAGTCTCCCAGTGGGATACCAGCCTATAGTGACCTATCTCTTCCCTGAACTCACATGTTCATTATATTTAATAGTCAAATCATGTTACAAAAAAAGTTTAGTGATGGGGATCTGGACCCTTTGAAAGTTTATATCTTTCAGCTCAGTAGTGCCCTCCCTAGGAATCAGCTCCAAAGAAGTAATCAGAATATTGAAAACATTTACACTTGAGATGTTTGATACAGGATTATTTATAATGGCAAGAAGTTACAACAACCTAATTATACAATGATGGGCTTTATCAATAAATTGTGCTGCATCCAGAACTATTAAACTTTAAATATTAGAATTATTAATAAATTATAATACATGTCTGTACATAGAAAAAACATAAAAGGAAGTATTTAGTCTTAACTAATTTTGTATGTAAGATGAAAAATGAATTTTAAATATTTTGTTTCAGGAAGTTCAGAAACGTTTTCCTGATGGTGTTCCCTTATTAGATCCTATTGATGACATGGGCATTCAAGATCAAGGACTGAAAAAAGTCATCCAGAAAGTAGAGGCTTTTGAGCATCGAATGTATTCTCATCCACTTCACAATGATCCAAATCTGGAAACGGTGTATACACTTTGTGAAAAAAAAGCGCAGGTATGGCAGAAACTCTTTTATCATAGAATTCTAAGTATTTCACTATATAAGTGAGTATATATTTTTCATTTTCTTTTCCTATTGGTTTCATCAGCTAAAACAGGAAAATGTCTAGCTATCTTTTAAGTAAACTATCAACTCTTACCAGTAAAAAAAAGTTGATCACTTTGAGATGTCATTCACATAGCATAGCATTCAACCTTTTAATGCATACGATTCAGTGGTTTTTAGTATATTCACAGATATCTGCAACTATAACCACTATCTAATTCCAGAACATTCTCATCACCCCAAAAAGAAACCACATACCAATTAGCAGTCACTCCCCCTTTCCCTACCCTCCAGCCACTGGCAACTACAAATCTCCTTTCTGCCTCTATGGATTTGCCTATTCTGGAGATTGCATATTAAAAAAGTCGTAACAATATGTGGCCTCTGTGTTTGCCATCTTCCACTTAGCTAATATCTTCAAGATTCATCCATGATGTAGCATGAATTTGTATTTTATTCTTCTTTATGGCCAAAAAATATTCCATTGTATATATATATATATACCACATTCTGTTTAACCACTCATCAGTTGATGAACATTTGGAGTTTTTCCACTTCTTGGCTATTATGAATAATGCTGCTATGAACATTTATGTACACATTTTTGTGTGGACATATCTTTTCATTTCCCCTGGGTGGAATTGGCGTAGAATTGCAGGTCAGCGAGTAACTCTGTGTTTAACTCTATGTTTAACTTATTGAGAAACTGCCAAACTGTGTTCCAAAGTGGCTGCACCATTTTATATTCTCACCAGCAATAAAAGTTGCAGTTTCTCCACATCTTCACCAATATTTGTTTCGTTTGTATTTTTAATTATAGTCATCCTAGTGGTATGAAGTAGTAGTTCACCTTTTTAGGCTAACTAGCTATATTCTCTAACCAGTAAAAGCATTCTTACAGCCATTCTGAATAATGAATTTAGAAAAAGTTTTTTGAAATGAACACATTTGTTTCCACTATCCACATCTCTTCAACTAGAATCTTTTGTATATACAAATGTCACTTCCTCCTTGAAGTTTGTAACTCCTTGCTATTATGCTTTTTCAGCTTTTATCACATGCTACTTTTATCATGTTTGTCTTCCTGTCTCACAAACTAGATTTTAAGCTCCTTAGGCCTCAGGTGTTTCATTTTAGCTTATTTGTACTCTTCCATATTTCCCATAATGATCTGTTTTTATAAAGTAGATGCCTAGTATTTATTGAATAACTAATATAAGTAGAAACTTCTTGGCTTAATAGAGTAATGTGTTCAGTTCATAGTCTTACAGCACTGCCCCTTTCTAGCTTTTTGTGAACTAACATGATGTGGCCTGTCCCATGTTGGGCATAGCAGTGTTCTCAGTGAACATGTAGCACACCATGCTGTGGCCCACCATGAAGGTTTCTTCTCAAGATGAAGAAACGGAGACACAAAAAGCTTGAGTATACTCGGTTGTCATCCTGGCCTCATCTATCACCGGGACCATTGCAGCAGCTCCCTCCCTGCTTCCAGTTACTCCATACCTTACCACCAGAATCATCCTTAACAGTTTCAACACAGGAACAGAAAGACTTGAGTTTGGTTGAGTGGTGACCGGAAACTATCCACGGAGAAGGTGGTTTGAAGCCACAGAAAAAGGCATTATCTGAGCCACTCAAATATAACAAAAAGGCCCTAGTGTCTGGTTGAAAGACTGGCTAAATAAACTTGTTATGAAGACTGCAATACATGGAAAAAATGCTTATTCAGGAACATTAAATTTAAAAAGTAGGACCTATGATTACAATTTAGCAAAAGTAAAAAACACACACCAGAAAAAACTGAAAGGAAAACCTTAAGTGGTTGTGTTTGGGCAGTGAGATTATGGTAGGTAATCCTATTCCCACCCACCCCCCATTGTCTGTAATGTGCTTGTATTGCATTTCTTAATGAAAGAAAACTACAAAGAGTTATTAACAATTTAGGGGGAAAAACAAGTCTTTTTTTTTTTTTAATGACCTCCTGACCTCCTAGTGACTGCAGGATTAAATTTAACATTCCTTAGCCCTGCCTAGGAAGCCTTCAAAATCTGACCCCTCAACTGTCAACATTTTAAGTGCTCATACCCTCTGATTCAGCTTTCCCATCCTCTCAGACTGAAACTACAAAGTGAGGCAGTACAAGGATGTTCTTGTAGCATTGTTTGAAAAAGCAAATGAATGTAAACAACCTCAGTGTTCATCAGTAGAAAATTAGATACATGAATTATGCATATCCACACAGTGGGTATCAACATGGCCATTTTTTAAAAATGAGGTAAAAAAAAAAATGAGGTAAATTTATTTGTACTTTTTGGAAAAGAAGTCCTAATTGTATTGAGTGGAAAAGGAAGCTGACCTCACTTCTGTGGGAAAAGCCCCTCTACCTATGTATTTATTCATTTACAGACATGGATATCTGTGTTCTTTTAAAGTATGTAGAAGAAGATACAGAACAGCATTATCCAGTAGAAATATAATACAAGCCACTTATGTAATTTTAAATTCTTTAGTAGCCGCTTTAAAAAAATAGTGAAAAGAAACAGGTGAAATTAATGTTAATAAGATTTTTATTTAGCTCAATATGTCCAAAATACGTTTCAACATGTAATCAATATAAAAATTACTTTGATAAAAATCTTAAATAGTAGACTGTCTTCTACCAACCTTTAAGCTTTATATGCCTCTGGGTACTTAGCACAGTCGTCTATGCTAATATAGGCGCATCTTCAATTAAAGAAATTTTAGAAGACAAATTTTTTTTTTCTGATAGGCCTGATAGATCATGCTAGGTAGTATAGAGTTGTCTAACAGATAAAGCATTCCTTCTTATCCTCCTAGCATTATGACAATATATTTGTTCATAGCAATGTAAATAATTGCTAGGAGTTTAGATTCTAGAGTCTGATAGTCTGGGTTTGAATCCCATCTTTTATCACTCACTAGCTCTGTGATCTTGACCAGTATCTTGATCTTGGTAATCTCTGTCTGCCTCAGTTTTCTCATCTGTAAAATGCACATTTAATATTAGTTACCTACTTTATATGATTGCTGTAAGAATTAAATGAAATAATGTAAAGCACTTGAAGAAACAGGATTTATAGTTAGCTGTCAATAAATATCAGTTACTGACCATCATCATTGCCTTCAACATTTTCTACTCCTCAGTTGAAGCTTAATAAATCATCTGCAAAATTCCAAAGTCTTTGAATTTCTGCTTCTCAATCCCTAAACTTTTCTGTCTGTGTTTTTCTGAACTTCAAGCCTCCACTTCAGGATCACAGTGTTTTCTTGCTCTTACTGTCATCCTCTGTCACAGTTGAAAAGTATGTAATATTTTCTGATTAATGGAATTTTAAAACTCATCTACCCTATAGGATGACCTCAAAATAACATTTTCCTTTCAAGCATTCATCTCTGTCTATAGAATAAAGACCTATTCTCTTTGCTAAATCCATTTCCAGCTTAGGCAGATTTGTTATACAATTTGAGGGCAAAGAGAAGGAACACTTTTCAGGGCATCGTACGGGAAATATAAGTAGTTGAGAGATAAGATTCATATACTCTAATCTTTCTTTCCTTATTCTCTGAGTTACCCCCTAATTCCCTAAGGATGAAAAGCTGGAGTTGATGTCATTGCTACCTCAGATACATCATTCCTCTTGTGTAATATCCTGGGACAGTAAGAAACTCCTGTGTTCTCCTCCACGTCCCCCAGCCCCCAATATAATATTTTTTGTTTCATTTCATGACTAAACGTTATTCATTTTGTTTACCTTATTATTGAACTTCTTTTGTACTTTTTATATGCCTTAGATTGCAATAGACATTAAATCTGCAAAGCGAGAACTAAAGAAAGCAAGAACTGTCCTACAGATGGATGAGCTCAAATGTCGCAAACGTGTTTTAAGGAGGTTGGGATTTGCTACGTCTTCTGATGTCATAGAGATGAAAGGACGAGTGGCTTGTGAAATAAGCAGGTAAAACCTGGTTCTAGAAAACTGATTCTAAAATGGGATACTGTTTTTTAAATGAGGGCTATTAATCTTTTGGAAAAAGAGCTATATTAAAAATATAAAGTTGTACAGTGCCTTCCATATTAAAATACAGGTTCTGATCATGAAGTTGAGAAATTAGAAAGGGAGAATAAAAATCTTTTGAATCCTACCAGTTAACACCGACACCATTAGTACTTTCATATGTTTCCTTTTTCTTTATTTTAATGCATTGTGGACTTTTTACATAATTGTAACCTTAGTTTATATATGGTTTTTGTATACTTTTAATTATTTTTACAATTAGGAACATTTTCCCACCTTGAAACTTAATCTAATAATCATTATCCTTTTTTATGTAAAGTTTTGGTCTAACAGTAGGGTATTAGAGTATAGCATATTATAGGCCACAGTTTGAAGTCGGATATAAACTTTTGTAACATGGATATAAGCTGTTGTCTATTTTGGTACTCTTTTACCAAATTACAAATGACCTTAAAACTAAATGCCTTAAAACAGAAGTCATTTCATTCTCTCCGATTGTTTCTGTGGGTCCGAAATGCTGGAAGGGCTCTTTAAGATGTTCTGACTCAGGGTCCCACTTGACTGCCATCATCTTGAAGATACTTATTTTGCCATAGTCATGACCATTATTCTCGATGAGTCCATAAAAGACATCTTGAAACAGTTTTTATGTTCTCACCAAGGCCCTAATGGATGGGGCCAGAGAATTACAAGCCTTGTAGATGGTTTTGGATGTTCCTGATGAAGACTTATTCATATTGTTCTTATTGATCATCTGGTTCAGATATGAATTCAGATATCGGCAGGGGCCAAGATTCTGTGGCAAACAGGACAGTTCTAGGCCGCCAAAAGGGGGCAGCGACTACCCAGCCCCAATTAATTATTACAGAATAATGTGATATCAGAGTATTCAACTTAGAAATGTCAAAAATCCAGATTTTTTTTTTTTTGGTGAAATCTCTTGATTTTTAAATGTTCACAGACTAATTCAAAATTATTTTTTTTAAGTCCCTGTGCAAGCTAAATAAAATGTTTCTTCAAGTTAGATTTGGCCTACAGGCTTGTAGTTTTCCTTTAAGCTGTGATAAAATTAAGCTTTCCTACTTTGTACTTAAAGAAACCTAGGCACTATAAGGCTAATAATTTACCCTGGATTAAATTTAGACTATAACACCAATCTACTGATTTGAATGCCAAAATTAATGTTATTGGAATTATTTCTTTGTGATGTTATGTAGTATTGATATTTAATAGTTAATATAGAAATTAATTTCTATTAGATATCTGCAGCGAGCTTTAGTCTTAGGAGAAAGAATATTTAGAGAGATAGTGATAACAATATCACATATCAAAGTACGTTACCTTTCCCCAAAAATTTGCCTTTCCCTCTGGTCTGTCTTGCTGAATAAGACCCAGCCACTAAAGGCAAAAACTGGGGAGTCGTCCTAGATTCCTCCTCTTCCTTCTAGCTCTCTTCTCACATCTTCATGATTGTTTTCTCCTACCTCTGTGCTGTTTTAACTATTCCCACTGACTAAGGTGCATCCTGTTTATAAGTCTCTACAACCCATCCTTTATACTCTTGCTTTCAGAATAGTCTTTCCAAACCATAAATCCTACCATGTCATTGTTTGGTAAAAGTCTCTCAGTGATTCTGTATTGCTTTCAGAATAAATTCCATAATTTAGTGTATTCTTGCCTTTCCCTTTCTATCCTGTCTGTTGCCACATTCCACACATGGTGTTTCTTTTATTTAACATGACCTTTTCCTTGCTCCCTGTTCCTGCATAATTTTTTTTAAAGATCTTCTGAAACTTGCTTTGAGTTTCTTCAGTTTGATTTTAGACTCCTCAACTTTTTTTGCATAATTGCCTATATAAATCTCTATTAAATTGCTGTCCTGTGCTTATTATCTTTCTTATCTGCCTCCCTCATTAGACTATAGAAGTAGTCTTGCCTTATTTGTATTTTTGTCCTTTTGTCTTTACTTAACTCTCAGTTTACCATTAGGAACCCATGTTTAGTTTTTGACTTTATTTTTGAGTAGTTATTACTGTTTATAAAGATTGATAGTTCATGACTTTATTCTTTTTTAGCAATCTTATGAAAAATAGGAAATTTGCCCTTTTTTCCTTTTCTTCTTTCTTTTTTTTTTTTTAACAAGTAACACCCTTACAGTTACTGGATGGATCCATTAAACCCTTTTATAAATGTAAGATACTCTTTGGAACCTTGATTATAGAATTCTAGAGACACCATCACTGTAGTCTTTTTTCAGCTTTCATTGAACACAGTTGAGAATTCAGAATTTTTCATTTGTCATCCACATGGCAAAGAGAAAAATAACAGAAAAAGATGTTTTTGCAATTATTACACAAATCAGAAAATTAACACAAAGAGACAAAAAGCACTCGAGGCAAAATGATGATGGTGAAATTGGTCATATAAGCAAAATCTCAGACCCTAGGTAAATTCTCACACTCAAGAGTCAGTGAGTGAATAATACATTTCTAAGAACAAGAAGAAAAATTTAAGATTTTTTATAACTTTACTCTTCTTCCTGTTCAGCATAAAGGACTTAGTTATGTAATGTTCTGTGATAAGAACTTGGGCCATCCCATTTTGCTAAAAAGGACTTGTGACCTTTTTTTTTTTTTTTTTTTTTTGTGGTATGCGGGCCTCCCTCTGTTGTGGCCTCTCCCGTTGCGGAGCACAGGCTCCGGACGCGCAGGCTCGGCAGCCATGGCTCACGGGCCCAGCCGCTCCGCGGCATGTGGGGTCCTCCTGGGCCGGGGCGCGAACCCGGTTCCCCTGCATCGGCAGGCGGACGCGCAACCACTGCGCCACCAGGGAAGCCCCAGGACTTGTGACTTTATCTTTCATCTTTTGTATTTGTGGCTAAATTTTCCTTGATACAATTCTTAGTTGGTCAAATACTGAAGATAGTTGTAAATACAAGGAAATTGATAAAAAACGGATGATGAAGAGATGAAAATAATTCTAATCTTTATAATATAAATCTATTATTTTTATAATATAAACATAAAAATAAACAAATGGGACCTAATTAAACTTTAAAAAGCTTTTGAGGGCTTCCCTGGTGGCGCAGTGGTTGAGAGTCCGCCTGCCAATGCAGGGGACACGGGTTCGTGCCCCGGTCCGGGAAGATCCCGCATGCCGCGGAGCGGCTGGGCCCGTGAGCCATGGCCGCTGAGCCTGCGCGTCCGGAGCCTGTGCTCCGCAACGGGAGAGGCCACAACAGTGAGAGGCCCGCGTACTGCAAAAAAAAAGCTTTTGAACAGCAAAGGAAACCATAAGCAAAATGAAAAGACAACCCACAGAATGGGAGAAGATATTTGCAAACAATTCGACCAACAAGGGATTAATCTCCAAAATACACGAACAGCTCAATAACAAAAACAACAAACAACCCAGTCAAATGGGCAGAAGATCTAAATAGACTTTTCTCCAAAGAATACATACAGATGGCCAAAAAGCACATCAATAGATGCTCAACATCACTAATTATTAGAGGAATGCAAATCAAAACTGCAATGAGGTATCACCTCTCACTGGCCAGAATGGCCATCGTCAAAAAGTCTACAAAAAATAAATGCTGGAGAGGGTGTAGAAAAAAGGGAACCCTCCCACACTGTTGCTGGGAATGTAAATTGGTACAGCCACTATGGAGAACAGTATGGAGGTTCCTTAAACTAAAGATAGAGGGACTTCCCTGGTGGTCCAGTGGTAAAGAATGCAGGGGACGTGGGTTCAATCCTAGTCAGGGAACTAAGATCCCACATGCTGCAGGGCAGCTAAGCCCAAGGGCCACAACTACTGAGATTGTGCACCTCAACTAGAGAGCCTGCATGCTGCAAACTACAGAGCCCATGTGGTCTGGAACCTGCCTGCCACAACTACAGAGCCCACGCGCCCTGGAGCATGTATGACACAACTAGAGGGAGAAAACCTGCATGCCACAACTAGAGAGAAGCCCACACGCCGCAACGAAGACCCAATGCAGCCAAAAATAAGTAAAATAAATCTTAAAAAAAAAAAAACTAAAAATAGAGCTATCATATGATTGAGCAGTCTCACTCCTGGGCATATATCATACTCTGAAAAGATACAGGCACCCACAATAGCCAAGATATGGGATCAGCCTAAATGTCCATCTACAGATGAATGGATAAAGAAGATAAGGTACATATATACAGTGGAATATTACTCAGCCATAAAAAAGAATGAAATGCCATTTGCAGCAACATGGCTGGACCTAGAGATTATCATTACTAAGTGAACTAAGACAGAGGAGGACAAATACCATATGATATCTCTTACACCAGGTGGAATCTAAAAAACGATACAAATGAACTTATTTACAAAACTGAAACAGACTCACAGACTTTGAAAACAAACTTATGGTTACCAAAGGGAAAAGGTGGGCTGGGGGGTAAGGGCAGATAAATTAGGAGATTGGGATTAACATATAGACGCTACTATATATAAAATAGATAATCAACAAGGACCTACTGTATAACACAAGGAACTCTACTCAATACTCTGTAATAACCTCTATGTGAAAAGAATCTGAAAAAGAATAGATAATATGTATTGATATATGTATAACTAAATTACTTTGCTGTACACTTGAAACTAACACAACATTGTAAATCAACGATACTCCAATATAAAATAAAATTTTTTTAAAAATCTGAATGTGAAAATGTACAATTATGGAGCAAAGAAGATGGCCTTTCTCTCTTCAGTGAAATTACGACTTGTCATAGTCTTTTAAAATACTGTATTTAGATGATGCAAAAGAAGAACCAGAAGTAAGGGTAAGCTTACGTAAAAGAGATGTATTTAAAATCTGGAGTCAGTAATATGTTTTGACAATGCAAGTGCAAGAAGAAACAGAAGTAATGATAAGCTAGTACCTATTATAGATTTTATGTTTGAAATCTGAAATTGTATTTACTAGATGGATATACTCCAGATTCATAGATAACAGTCTTGATGAGCAGCAATTTATAACATTCTCAACACTAGGAAACTGAATAAAATGTGTGTCTGCTATGGGTACATTCTAATTAAGATTTCTATAAAGTTGTTTTTCATTGTCTATTTTTTTAATTATTTGTAAAATAATTGAATTGAGTTGAAAACATTTAAAAGGTCCTTGGACCTAGGTAATAAATGCTAATGACTAATTTTTCTGGTATTCTGAGAGTTAAGAAATGATTCTTTATTTCAATGAATATCTGCATTTTGGTATTTGCTAGAATGGGCTCTTTATGGGAAACACCCATTTCACGTTTATTATTCATATATTGGTAAATATAAAGACCTGTTATTTCCTTAGTTAAATAAATCTTTGTCACTCCTCACTGACTAGTCCCCATGTTCAAATAACATTTTATTTAAAACTATATCTTAAGGATGTGTGGGTACATATGTGTGTTTTTATATTCTGACATTTGGAGTTTACTCTCTTTTTTTTGTTTGTTTGTTTATGGCGGTATAGTGCTGATGAGCTCCTTCTAACTGAGATGATGTTTAATGGCCTTTTCAATGACCTATCTGCAGAACAGGCAACGGCACTACTAAGCTGCTTTGTGTTTCAAGAGAATGTGAGTTAATAGATTTAGCACATCTTATTTGTTAATTTACATGTCTTATAATTTAATATTATGGATATTTAATTTATAAAATATGCCTGCATATTTACATATTATAGGTAATGTTATTAGAAATCAATGTAACTATAACCCAAATTTAGTAAGAGAGAAATAATTAAATGTATATTATCAGAAAAGAAAGTAAACTAGAATTTTATTTATAGACAATCATCATTAATCAGATCCCAAGTTAAAAATTTGCTCTACAAACCAGTGCATTATTTGAAGGTCTAGCTTAGTCAGACAGTCTAGAAGGAAAAAGAAAAGGTAAAATTAGGCAAAACTAGTAAAAATGAAAAGGGAGTGAGGTTGAATTAATATTCCTCTTCTCAATTTTGGAGAATATCTGTGAGGCAGCTGATTGTACTAGAGGCTGAAGTCTTAGTTTTCATTGGCAAGATCTGAGATAATGGCCATACGATTCTCATCACTGGCTTGGCAGTAATTTTTTCATATGAGTAGTTAGTTGACTTTCACCAGCTCTTAAGAAATCAAAAGGGCTTCCCTGGTGGCGTAGTGGTTGAGAGTCTGCCTGCCGATGCAGGGGACATGGGTTCGTGCCCCGGTCCGGGAAGATCCCACATGCCGCGGAGCGGCTGGGCCCGTGAGCCATGGCCACTGGGCCTGCGCGTCCGGAGCCTGTGCTCCGCAACGGGAGAGGCCACAACAGTGAGAGGCCTGCGTACTGCAAAAAAAAATAAATAAATAAGAAATCAAAAACTGAAATGCCGGATGGACCAGAAGGACACTAATCGTCGTTTACTTTATTGCAAAAGCCAGTATGATTTATTTTTAAAAGTAAAATGCATGTTTTACATTTCAAATTCAAAACTTTATTCATTGTGTATAAAATTGACAGTAAGACAAGCACATTTACCTTCTAAAAATAATGTTGCTACTATATAAATTTTTAGAGAACCTTTTACCATATACACTTAGTTTAACTTAAAAAAGTAAATTGTATAAGACAAATTTGTTTTGCAGTTCTGCTGTCGATCTGTTTATCCATTAACTATTTCCTTATTTATTAATCAGATCAAATACATAACTTCTTGGAGTAGGTAGGTATTTTCTCTCAGCTCTCTGATTACAGATCAGAATTACAACTGCAGTGGCAATGATAACAAATAGGACAGTAATCCAAAAATGATTTATGCTCTCATAAGAATGCCTGCTGTGTACCCATGAAGTAATTTAATTTGCATGTGAGGAATGCATTTCTTTACAAAATATTATGTTTGGCTGTTGTTTTCCTTAGGTTCAAAATTTTATTACATTAATTTCCAAGATAATTGTTTAGAATGTTTGTCCAGTTTTCTTTGAACAGATATAAGGTTTAGAGATTATTTGGGGATTGGTGATCTTCTGCCTGTGTCAAACTTTGTCTTGTGGCTAATTTCTTATACTGTGCTTTTTTTTAATGTGGCAGTAAAAAAATCCTGTCTTCTGAGAGGCCATGTATGTTACCTCTTCACGGGAGTTGGGCCTAGCCAAAACACAACTCTTAAATCTTGGGGCAAGATGTCACTAAATGTAGTTGAGATTTGTTCAGTGAAGCTCCGCTATGTTATCTGTAGTGTCATCAATTCTTGTGGTTGGGCCTTTCAACATCAAAATGGATAATTGTACTGAAAGTACCATGGAATTCTGTTGATACTTTAAAAGTATGTTTTCTAGCCAGAAAGGAAGGTAAATATAGTAAGATACTTGTCATAAATGCTGATAACTTCTGTTTTAAAGCATGTTGTTTCTAATACCATGCCCCTTATTTTTTATATCATTAGAAGTAATTTAAAGATTACACAGTGTTTATAATATAAATATCAAGTATCTTACAAATATTTATTAAGCACCCACTATGTGCGATGCAGATACCTAGACACTAGAAAGACAGTAGAAATTTTTGCTTTCACGATACTTTCATCTATGCTAGTTGATGAAGATAAACAATAAAGAAATAAAGTACACACGTTATGACAAAAGGTGATGAGGGTTTTGGGGAAAAGTGAAGCAGCTTGTACAAGTTTATTTGACTAGTTAGTAATAGACCTGAAACTCTTATTATTCTAATTGAGAAATTGATAGACTTTTCACTAGTGGGAAGACAATAATAATACTGAAACTCATCTAAACTTTTAAATATTTTAAAAGTGGTTAGAGAGCTAGAAATATCTGGGTAAAACTAAAATTAATGTAATAAAATTGAGGGCATTATTTCTAATGTTCTTTATCCAAGATTTTTAGCTTCCACAGAGTGAGAGTTGCCTAGAAGCCACACTGTTTCAAAAATCAAAGTATGATACAATAGTTTATAAATGTTGATGTAACTAAACTACTATGCATGTTTACCGTATTTTCTCTTCTTCAGTTCCATTTATGGTCACAGAAAATAGCTAGTTTAGCACACTTTGCAAATTTAGCAGTGTAATATTTTCCTCTGAAATATAAGAGAATAGTATAATTCAGGATGAGAGGAGTGGTAATTTTGCTTACACAAACTAAGTTGATTTAGAAACTAAATGCTAATGACTGAGGTCTTATAATTTGAAATTAATGGATATCATGAAAGCTTTGTTTTGTTTATAAAAGCAGATAGTATACACTGCATTTACAATCTTCCTTTTCTTTTATAGTCTAGTGAGATGCCCAAATTAACAGAGCAATTAGCAGGACCACTTCGTCAAATGCAGGTAAGATTTTTTTGAACTACATATTTTATGAATAGTATGTTGTGAAATAAACATTTGTGACAGTCTAATCATAATATTTATTATTCCATAGAGACAGCTTCCTTCTTAAATATATCATTTGATGTTAGTCTTGTCATTTACTGTTTTGATAACATCATTTGTAATTTTTATTTTAAAAATTAAACATTCTCCCTCACCAAAATGTTAAGTTATATAGAGTTGCTGTGAGTACAGATTTAACATTGCATAGTGTAGATAGGCTATACCAACAATTCAGTGTCTGCATCATTTTCCTTGGTGTTAAGAATAGCATCTTGATAGATTTAGTTAGCTTAATTTTTTATACATTTTTCCATCTCAGTTTACAACAAATTTTAAAATCAGGTTTTAAAATCTGTTTTAGCCTAAGAAATGATTTATTTCTGGATCCTCAAAGCCACAGTAGTTTATAGTAATGAATTGGTCTCTTTTATTATTTTTCTTGGGAAGAATGGTTTTATCTATCTTTTCAACATTAGAAAGACAGGGAAAGATGAACTATAAGACACTGCAAGAGAGGAATGAAAAGTGAATCATAAAAGAAGGCCCCTTTAATGGAACATTTAACATCCCTTAATATTACTAAGAAATTTAAACTTCCAGAATCAGGGAAGTTTTAATAGGCCTAGGAGTTTTTGACCTTCTCGATTACCACGGAGAAAAGAATGAAATCTAACTTCCTATTGTAAGGAAAAGGAAATATTAAGATTTACATTTTTCAAAGCATTGTTGAAGAAAAAGCATCATTTTGCCATAGGATTTATGTTTCTCTGAGTCTGACTTGTTATTATTGTCTTTGTTTTCTTAATGAAACAATTAGAGATGAGTTAAATGTTACTGTTTAATAATTTTAATGAAGAGTTTTGGTTTTTGTAGAAAAGGTATTACTGGGTGAAAATCATGCTCTTGATATGTTTTTCTTAATTAAAGTAGTGGAAAACTTTGCTGTTTGATTACTCAGCAGTGGAACAGGCACTGTGGCTACTTAGAAGCAGAATATCCAAATTGCAGGCTTATTACCTAGGAAGAAAAAGGAACCTTGTAGAATACTGACTTTGGAAACCTAAAGAAAAAGTGATATGGGAGATCATAAGTAAGAAATTTTAAGTATATCTTTTATCTTCAAAGGAATGTGCTAAAAGAATTGCAAAAGTTTCAGCAGAAGCCAAATTGGAAATTGATGAGGAGACTTACCTAAGCTCATTTAAACCTCACTTAATGGATGTAGTATATACCTGGGCAACTGGAGCTACATTTGCCCATATCTGCAAAATGACAGATGTCTTTGAAGGTATGGTTAAATTTTGTACACATACATTTCTTTCTGATATAAGAAATATACTTAGGATGGCATTGATTTACTAAACAAGAATAATATATTATTTTTAATTTTTGATAATAAAAGGAAATCTTCTGCCTATGTAAATCAAAAATATTCTCCACGAATCCTCTGTATTATTTAATAAGCTCAGTCTGCTCATTATAACAGTTTATAATCCTGTGCCAGAGTCTCTGCAGTCACAGATAAGGCCTATTTATGTGGGTATTTTTACTTTTGGTTTTATTCTCTTAGTAATAACCTAATGGCTTGCTATGCAATTCCACCAAAAAATAGCAGAGCTAAAAATGCTGTCCATCATTGCATTTCTAAAAGAAATCAAAACTGTTACTCAACTGAAGAAAAATTTTAAATGAAGAAGTAAAGGTAAAGGGAATATATAAGAGTAATTATAAGTGAATTACAAGAAGCAAATAATAAGCACAATATTTAAAGAAAACCATATTTAGAAATGCTGTATTCATTGCAAAAAATTGGCTTACGCAGACTGTAGATATTTATAATGGTGAATTGTGTTTACACCGAACTTTCTTAAAAATGAAAATAAATGAGCTTGGACTTCATAGAGATTTATTATAAGAACATTTAAAATTTTGAGAAAAATTATATTTTTAACACACCCTGTATACTGTGCTTTTTACCCGATATTTTTAAAGACTAATAGATTACTGAGTTTATGAATCTCTGCAACGGAATCAACTATGAGCCTTTATTTCACTACATTGAATTTTAATGGGTTTTAAGGTTTTAAATATTATAGTTTATAGTATATTATTTTTTAATTATGGTGTGCTGTTTTAGTCCTTTCCCTAAAGTTTATTTCTAAGCCTCCATTAAATGGTCATTAGTATTATGGTCCCAAAATCTTTTTCTGAATACTGTATTCTGTTACCAGGATGGTCATTATATTTTAGGTAACTGCTGTGTGCCAGGAGTTGTGCTCATAAGCATTTTATATAATTTAGACCTAATCACCAAAGTAGCACATCAGAGTAGATATTATTTGCACTTTGCACAAGGAAACTGATTTTTTAAAGGTAAATAATTTGGTCAAGGTCATGGAGGTGTACTACATGATGGCACTATGATTTGAATTCTGACTACAAGCACATGATAGTTGATAACTTCATCTAAGAACCATAATACCTTATCTTTGAGTTTTGGACCACCTAGAGACTTCTTAAATACTACCTAAAATTATACCATCTCTATCCACTGAAAATTCATGCTTGTAGTAATGGTAAGAAGGTCTATAATAATCGATGGTGGGTAGCTACTGTTGAGGCTGTGAGAAGAGGGAAGCATGACATCCTCATCTCACCTGTAAACATTGCTTAACATGCAGAAACCCAGATAGATGTATGACAGCTTGTGTGTTTCAGACACACAAAGGCAATCAAGTACAGCATCACCACTACTTCAGTCTAACTTCTTTTTGGAACATAAGGATGAAACTAATCACTGTTCTATGCCTAAATTCTATGACTTGTTAATATAATAGCTCATATTTGTATATCTGCTTCTCTGAGAAGGCGAACACAATGGCATAAAACAATAGTGGTGCACTGTTTGTTTTGTTTGTTTAAGAAAATGAAGGGACAATACACCTAGAAATATAGGAAGCCTTATAAAATTATCTTTGTGGATTATTTTTCTATTCTGTGTACTTAAATGAAAAAGTTACCACTGTATGGCAGATAAATCCTAAACTGCTAAATTGAAGACAGTTTGTATTCTTTTAAATTTATTTATTTATTTTTGGCTGCGTTGGGTCTTGGTTGCTGCACATGGGCTTTCTCCAGTTGCAGCGAGTGGGGGCTACTCTTCGTTGCGGTGCACGGGCTTCTCATTGCGGTGGCTTCTCTTGTTGCAGAGAACGGGCTCTAGGCGCGCGGACTTCAGTAGTTGTGGCTCGCAGGCTCTAGAGCGCAGGCTCAGTAGTTGTGGCTCGCAGGCTTAGTTGCTCTGCTGCATGTGGGATCTTCCCGGACCAGGGCTCGAACCCGTGTCCCGTGCATTGGCAGGCAGATTCTTAACAACTGCGCCACCAGGGAAGTCCTGACAGTTTGTATTTCTGCCACCTATGAGTTGATGTTTTCCACAACATACTAGCAATTCCTGAAATCTATTTCAGTTCCTGAAATCTAATTCCTGAAATCTATTACAATTCCTTGAGGCTATTTCAGTGTTACACTTTGCTTGAGAAATCTAAGATTAAAAATTGAGGAATTAAGTTTATAACTTGAAATTGGGTCTAACATCAACACAATTTTCATGGTACCATTATATCAGCTATACCTTTTCTTTCTAAAATTGGGATAGCTCATAAAAGCAAATTATGTAATTAAACAGCAAAAAAATAACTGAGAACCTTGATTTACTTAGGATATATTTTTTTCTAGCATACGGTGTCTCCCTGCCACAACCTTTTTTTTTTCCTTTTTTTCTTTTTACTATGTTGTTTAGTTTGTCCATTTCAGAATAGCCATTCTCTCCTCATCTTATTGTACATGCTTTATATAATTGGAAGAATACTATAATCAAAGCTCTAGCCCATAATATAGTGTGTCTTTATTTTTACAGGCAGAAAATGACTGCATTGGAACTTTTTAAATGTGCTCTGGTCAAGTGTCTGATCATGTCATGTCATGAGCCTCAGGAGTAGCTCTAAGTATTTTTCAAACATTAGCTGGAGCTAGTTAACATTGTAATGATTAACACCATATGTTTGGGGGATGTCTGATGTAAGAGAAGAGTTTATACTGTGATTCAGTTGAGGAATTTTGAACACTTCACATAAATAATTATTGCCTCTGTTATCACCCTGGAAAAAAATGATAGAATATAATCGTTTCTTATTTCCATCAATTAAATTTGGATAACAATTAAAAATATATCTGTATGGGCTATAGCCTAGGGTTTCAGTCTACTGATCCATTGTAGTAGATCCATTGTAACCTAGACAGGGCCATTACTATTTATTTCTGTCTACGAAAACAATATTGTAGTCTTCACTGTGCATGAAGGATTTGCTTTCCACTAAGCACATGTCATCAGGAAAGCTCCTATGACAAATTATCACTTGGAAGTGTTTACTTCTGCCTGTCATAGGTTTTTTTGTTTTGATTTGTTTTTGGCTGCGTTGGGTCTTTGTTGCTTTGCATAGGCTTTTCTCTCTAGTTGCGGGGAGCGGGAGCTACTCTTTGTTGCAGTGGGTGGGCTTCTCATTGAGGCGGCTTCTCTTGTTGAGCATGGGCTCTAGGCGCACGGGCTTCAGTAGTTGTGGCACACAGGCTCAGTAGTTGCAGTTCACGGGTCCTAGAGCGTGTGGGCTTCAGTAGTTGTGGCGTGCGGGCTCAGTAGTTGCAGCACGTGGTTCCTAGAGCATGCGGGCTTCAGTAGTTGTGGCACGCAAGCTCAGTAGTTGTGGCTCACAGGCTCTAGGGCACACGGGCTTCAGTAGTTGTGGCACGCAGGCTCTAGGGCACACGGGCTTCAGTAGTTGTGGCATGCAGGGTCTAGGGCACACGGGCTTCAGTTGTTGTGGCACACAGGCTCAGTAGTTGTGGCTCGCAGGCTCTAGGGCACATGGGCTTCAGTAGTTGTGGCACACAGGCTCTAGGACACACGGGCTTCAGTTGTTGTGGCACACAGGCTCAGTAGTTGTGGCTCACAGGCTCTAGGGCACACGGGCTTCAGTAGTTGTGGCTCGTGGGCTCTAGAGCGCAGGCTCAGTAGTTGTGGCACATGGACTTAGTTGCTCTGCGGCATGTGGGATCGTCCCGCACCAGGGCTCGAACCCGTCTCCTGCATTGGCAGGTGGATTCTTAACCACTGCGCCACCAGGGAAGTTCCTGTCCTAGATTTTTAAGGCAAATGCTGTTTGGCACATTCCTACTCTCTGCCCCCACCACATGGTCTTCTCAAATGCCTTTCCACTAGTATAGTTTTACCCTTTCTTAGGAGAGGGTACATCAGTGTTAGAAGGGATTTTCCAATGGATTTGTTTTTTTTTTTTCTTTTTTTTTTTGTGGTATGCGGGCCTCCCTCTGCTGCGGCCTCTCCCGTTGCGGAGCACAGGCTCCGGAGGCACAGGCTCAGTGGCCATGGCTCACGGGCCCAGCCGCTCCTCGGCATGTGGGATCCTCCCAGACCGGGGCGCGAACCCGGTTCCCCTGCATCGGCAGGCGGACGCGCAACCACTGCGCCACCAGGGAAGCCCGGATTTGTTTTTTTAAAATACTTTTGCTAATAATAATAGAGTAACATTCTATTAGTATGTATCTGTTCTGTGTTTAAATTTTGGCACAGTTTTAGTACTAAATGACTTAGGAATTAGTACCTGATACTTACTCATTTAATGAATAATTAACTGAGACCCTAGTGGGATCAGGAATTGTGCTGGGTGCAGTGCAAGCAACAGTCTCTGCCCTCCAGGAATGTTTTCAGCCTAAGCTAGGATCTAGTGGTAAATGATTGCAGGAAAATGTAATTATTATCCTAACCTCAGGCCTCAATATCCACTTAGATAGGAGTTATTAAATCAGATTCAGGGTGTGAACTGTGGGGAACCACTTTTGTGAATGCCAGAAAGCTGGAGGTAGAAATAAATACCTCTCCAGATAAAAAAATGTGTTGATCTCCATCCTCAGTTAGAATGGTGTTGTTTAAGAACCTCATGAGCCTGATATTTATAAAATTACCCTTAAAGCATGTGTGCTCAAATGTCCATCAGTGGGTGAATAAATTGTGTTTTATCCATATAATGGGACAGTATTCTACTATAAAAAAAAAAGTTGGCTTCCCTGGTGGCGCAGTGGTTGAGAGTCCGCCTGCCGATGCAGGGGACACGGGTTCGTGCCCCGGTCCAGGAAGATCCCACATGCTGCGGAGCGGCTGGGCCCGTGAGCCATGGCCGCTGAGCCTGCGCGTCCGGAGCCTGTGCTCCGCAACGGGAGAGACCACAACAGTGAGAGGCCCGCGTAC
>NC_041221.1:59346187-59359904 GCF_002837175.3 Physeter macrocephalus
CAGTGAGAGGCCCGCGTACCGCAAAAAAAAAAAGAAAAAAAAAAAAAAGTGAAGTACTGATTCATGCTAAAATATGGATGAACTTTGACCAGATTAAGGTTCTAAGTGAAAGAAGGCAGACACAAAAGCCACCTATTGTACAATTTCATTTATGTGAAATGTCCAGAATAGGCAAATCCGTAGCGACAGAAAGTAGATTTGTGGTTGCCGTGGGCTGGGGGAAGGTGGAAGGTGGAAGGGGAGAGGGGTGTGACTGCTTAATGGATATGGGTTTCTTTTTGAGTGATAAGAAGATTCTAAAATTAGATAGTGATTATGGTTGTACAATTCCAAATATACCCAAAACCACTGAATTTGTACACTTAATTAAAAGGGTGAATTTTATGCCATGTGAATTATATCTCACTGTGAGTTTTTCCAGAGTGGTGATGTAAATCTGAGGATAAAAACAGGCAGTGACACTGTTGGTACATGCTTTAAAGTGGTAAATTTTATGTGTATTTTACCACAATTTTTCTTCAAAAGGCAATGACTAGTAAGAATTCAGTTTTGCTTTCTACTCTGGCAAGACCAGAAAAAAAGATTTGTAACAAACAGTTAGGTTGTTAGTGTGTATGTTTCTGTTTCTGGTCAGCTTCAGATAGCCTGGGGGGATTGGTCATGGCTTTGTATCTCTTATCTAACACTTAATCTAGGTGGTCCTAATTGATGAGGCAGAATGATTTCCAAAACTGGGAGTAAGGAGAACCCTTGTAATACAGAGAACTGCAGTAGGTAGGAAGTATGCTGGGTAATTCACTTCTTCACAGTAGGCTTCATTCATCCCCTTTACGCTGCAGGCAGCTATGGACAGTGTACACACAGGGTGATTTGTTGACAAGACTGAGGCCAGCAGCCACAGCCATTGTATGTGCAACCCTGTACTGCCTGGCCTCATTTTCTTAATTGTTCTCATGTCATCTGAAACTGTCAGAGCTCATTTTCCAGAAATTGAGTGGGAGTGCTTACAAAGTGTGGCAGTGTTCACTCCCTCAGATGTGCGTTTAGTTTCTTTAGCTTATCTTAGCAATATACTTCATGTGGTTGGGCCTCTGATAGCTTTTGCAGATCCTGGCTATTAACGTGAGTTTCTCAGTTTGTAGAAATACCAAAACAATATCAGGTTATCTGTGATTCCCAGTACACATTTGAAATCAGTCAAAACAGAGTTTGTGAGCCAGGGCACCTGGCTCTCTGATGCCCTGCACAGCAGTTTTATAAAGGATTTCTTTTCAATTCTAAATGACCTGTGAAATACACTCTGTTCTTTTTAAAAGTCCTATATATATTTACATTTTTAACCATTACCTAATTTAATTCTCTTCAAATAAAGTGTTTGCAAAATACACATTTAATATCTGGCTGCATGAGTCATGCGATATTCATTACTTTCTCCATTCCAGCCCCCACCCTCTCTCTCGACACCCAGAAGTTACTGCGACTGGATTTCCTCTTTCAGTAAGAGCAAGACTGGAGCTCAGCATTCCTAGCACCTGAGAACAGAAATAACAAATATAGCCAACATTTATTGAGCTCCTATTGTGTTACTGACACTTGTTAAGCACCCTACATGCATTATTTCATTCATTTCTCACAATAACCCCATTAGGTATAGGAATTCTTGTTATCTCCACTTTATAAATGAGTAAACTTAAAGTTTTTAATATGTTAATAGAGATGATTTGGAAGGAAAGTATTGAGTTTACTTTTTGGAACTGTTGAGTTTGAGGTGCCTATAATATGTCTGGGTGATCAACTTTTTGTTGGCAATAGTATCTAGCTGGAATTGATAGCATTGTTTTGTTTTTGTAACAGTTTTTATAATTATGGCCTATTTATAAAAAAATAAGCAGCTTTCATTTACTTAAGTAAAAAGTGTTATAGCAAAAATGAGTGATACGCTAATGACTGAAGTTTGCGAAATACCACCTTTAAAGGTAACACTTAGGGTCTACAAGTGATTATCCTAATACAGAAATACCACACATGGACCATCCAGAACCTTGTTTGAATCAGGACTGAAACAGACTCACCAGTGCTCCTACTAGCATTTGCATTAATGGTGTCAAAAGATTTTTAAGCAGTAGAGGAGCATCGTTCCTCCTGGGATGCAGTGGGTGGGGGATAGGCTCCTTACCTGCCGTTGTTGTGTTGCTTGTGCCTGCACATGGATGCCCAATGGAAGAGGGAGTAGGAGCTGAAACACTCATCCAGGGGAAGAGAGAAAGGTGCTGTCCATTTTTCAAGTCATGGATTTACCAGTGGAGCTAGGAGATGCTCCCTTCTGACCCTACAGTGGCTTTGCTTTCAGTCCCATCCTTTCCCCCATTGCAACTTCAAGCGCGTGCTCTCGCTCTCTCTCTCTCTCTCTCTCTCTCGCTCTCTCTCTCTCTCTCTCTCGCGCGCGCGCTCTCTCTCTCTCTTAGGCCATTCATTTAGGCCATTAATTGAGCTTTCTCCTTCCCTGGTCCTGTCTGTTCATAATTTTCTCAGCCACGGTCACAGCAAAAACAAACTAGTATCTTCAACTTTTATAAACATTTCAGCTTGTAAAGGTCCAAGATTCTTCTTCCATGAACTCTTAGCCTCAAAGTTTAAAGGGAAGCCATTGCTGTAGAGGGGGGCTAATATGGTCATCTCTGCCATTTCCGATGAGGGTAACAGATTTCTTTTCTAATCCTTTATGTCAAACTGTTAACCTGAACCTGAAAGGCATTAACCACCTCTAGGGTTTCTCATTTGTAAAATGGATGTGGCTAACGACAGTCTCCTCCTACTTGGAAACAACATCTGTGAAATCACTATTTTCTTCTGTTAAAGGTTGCTAGTAAAAGAAGCAGCATTTGTTCTGTTAATTTTCAAAATCTGAATATAGTTAATTGGTGTCAGAATGAGTTGTCTCAGTAACAGGAAGTAAACAGGTAGATATCACATAGCTGCTTCCTCATTCTCTTGGAGACCTGCTGTGGAGAGGACACAGCCACTGCTTACAGAGAACTTTCCTTCTGAACCACAGTTCCTTTTTTCTAGTCATGGAGAATTAGGAAGCAACTGATATTCTTGTTTTTCCATCTGCCTTATGCACCACCAACCTGGATCAGTCTAATTATTCACTTTCTCTATTCCTATACTTTCACAGCAGAGTTCTGCTAGAAAATAATTTTATGGTTTGGTGTCATCAAAAGCCATAGTCTGTAACCTCAGAATCACATTAAACCTTCCTAGTAATAATAGAAGGTAGCAGGAGGAGGAGGAGACTGTTGAGCACCAGCTAGGTACACTTTGAACATTCTACCTCATTTAGTCTTTCCCACAGCTTGTTACTATAGTCCCTCAAGTAGTAGATGCCATCCACTACTTAGTTTCCTTAGCTATAAAGTGGGAAGAGTAATAGTTCTTATCTCGTATTGTGAGGTTAACATCATGCATGTAATCCCTGGTCTGTCCACGTCCAGAGACTATGTCCTCCATGCAGGACTTCTCTTTGGCTCTGAGGCTTCTCTTAGAGGCAATTCCAGATCCTCACTGCTCTCCTTAAGCATCTACCTCAACTTTGCCCCAGATTTCTAGGTGATCACTCCTGCTTCAGAGGAAAGGGAGATGCCACTAGGCCTGTCCTAACCTAGAAATTCATAGCATATATCCTTTCCCTTATTTTCCTCTTCAGAGGAAATTGCACTCAGTTCCAGGGCCGCCTTCCACTGTTTTCTGCACCTTCGCAGTCTTGAGTCACATCCTTTCTGCTGCCATTTTAGCATATGAATATGTTTATATTTCTCATCCACGTCTTCTCCAGCTACCAACATAACATACAGTGTTTAAGAGCAAGAGCATATATATCCTGGTCTTAAATCCTACCCTCTCACTAGATGAATGATCCTGGGAAAGTTACTTAACTGTGCCTATTTACTTAGCTATAAAATGGTAATGATAATAGCTCTTATCTTGTATTGTGAGGTTAATATGCATGTAGAGCCTTTAGTACAGTGCCTGGCACAAAGTAGTCAATAAGCGTTAGCTGCTGCCGTCATTTTTTAGTAAGTTATCTTGTCATCATCATCCTCAATCCCTCAATCCTTTCACAAGCCAGGCTTGGAAAGAGTAGTCGAGAATAGACCCATCTTCAACTCCCTACCTCCCCTTTCCTTCTTGAGCCATAGTAACCTAGTCCCCCATTTCACTGAAATTATCACAAGTCATTACTCTGATTGCTGAACTAAGAAAACAGACTCTTTGTGACTGGATCCTACTTGCCAATTTCCACTACTTCCTACTTCTTGAAAGCCATTACTGCAAATTCGTTGGCATTACCTGGCAATGAAGATTTATAACACAAGTGAGGAGCTTAGAGTATGACCTGAAAATCTTACTAAATATTTACAGTTTTTTCTCGATTATTTTAAATGTATAAACTGAATTTAATTAAAACAGAAATTTATGAAAGTAATACATTTATTATAGAAAATATAGATAAATCTTTTTTGTGGGCACTATAATACGCTTAAATGCTTAGGCTGTAGAATCTTACTGTCTAGATTTAAATCCTGACTCCATCATATACTCCCGGCTCTGACCTTGGTCAAGTTACAATTTCTCTGAGCTTCTTCTTTTCCCTTTTTGTAAAATAGGGATAACAGTACTTGTCTCATGGAACTGTAAGGGTCAAACAAGAAAATTTACACAAAACATAGATTATAGACCTGCCACAAAGTAAGTACTCAGAAAATGTTGGACATCACCCTTTTTTCTCGAAACATGCTCAGCCTTATTTCACCTTTCCTTGATGCCTAAGTCTTATTATAAACATCAATTACTTTACTCTCCTATAATAAGAAAGCCAGGGTTATTGTAAGATGTGTGTATATGTGGAGGTGAGATATCAGTCTTGACCCTACTTCTCCAAGAACTCCATGGACCTTTTAATGGGAGAAGAGGAAGGACAATAAAGTATGAACTTTGAATATTTTGGTTCAAGGACTGTATTATGACCTTACATTCCTTTAAAGCTTTGCCCGTCGCAGAATTTGTGTATCTCATATCTCAAGTGAGACAAATCCAGTTAGGTAAAGTAAGGTAAAGTAAATTGCATTTATCATCATTTACCTTACAAATGAGAAGGGGAAATAAGAGTAGAATAAGGGCCTAGATCATAGAGCTAATTACTTAGCTGAATCTTTCTTAGTGTCCAGGTCACCATCCGTCTTCTTTCCTCTAACTCCAGGTGTCTCAGCTCATTCCTTTTATAACCAAGTCTAGATTAGGTGAACATCCCATAAGTAGGACATGATAGCATCCTTTTAAGAGAGGTATCCCCATTGATCTTTCAAGTTGACATATATGCTGGTGGTCCTCTTGTTGACCAATCTCATCCCATAAACCTCTCGCTGTGAACTAGCATCTTTGTGTTCTGCTTGCTCTGGCCCAGAGGTGGGTTCAGAAACCAGGCATGTTGTCCTTGTCAGCCCAGGCCCTTGTGCAACATTTTCTCAGAGAGAAAAGGTGCTGTACATGTACATGGGCACTTCCTGCTGAATCCTGATGACTCTCTTAGATACGTGGCTTATATTTTTGTCTTTGTCTAAGCTCAAATTCCATTCTGCTTTATGAGTTAAATCTCTCTACTGTTTTTCTCCCTTGGGCACACTGTACCATAATGTGGAAGGCATTAAAAGGTAAAAAGGAGCCCTCAACACTGCACATCGAGTGTATTACAAGAGCTTGATACATGTTAATGAATTCTTCCAGTGTTGCAAGGAGTTAAATAAGGACCTGAAGTGTGAGTTAACAGCTTGCATATCAGAGAGAACTGATATTCCTAATGTATTTCAGACATTAAAAATGAAATCCAAGAGTTTTAAACTTAGGCAGGTAGCACTTACGAGGAAGGATCCCAAGGCCCCTCCTTGTGCATGTCTGACAGAAGTGAAACAGTGTTTACAACTTCACCTTTGATGCAAACACTTGTCTCAGACAGGGAGTCACATCCAGTGGGAAGAGACTGATCTCTTTTATGCTTCATTGAGGACACATTGTGTGAGGAAAGCACTGATGAAAGAGTCTATTTAAGGTCCAGAAGAATGATTGATTGCACCTTTAAAATGACAAATCTGATCCTGTTTTTCCCCTGCTTAAAAATTCCCTGTTGCATTCTCGTCACAGGATAGTATCCAGAGGCCGTAGTAGGCCACACTCAGGGTCCTTGAATAGCTGCTTTTCTGCATTGTCTCAGTGGTCCTCCCTTGTCAGAGCTCATTCATAAGAGACCCAAGTTATATGTCACCTTTGCTACCTTTCACCCATGTTGCTCCTTCCTGTGCTCCCAGGGCATTTTGTTTACTTACCTAAGAGCAAGTGTCAACACATTATAATAAATCCATGACTCACTCTACCATTAGTCAAGGATGGGAATTAAACTTTTTGTCTTTGTAGCCTTCCTGGTGCCTAGCAGTCACCAATCAAGTTTACTACTGGTTTACGGCAGGAGAAGTCCCTCAAAGTACTATTCGTTAATCATCCCATGTTCACCTTCCTTGCATCTTCACAAAAGTTCTGCTATTCCCGATTATTTACACTTTACAAGTGATTTGTTTCCTTTTCTGTCCAGGCAGCATAATTCGTTGTATGAGGCGCCTGGAAGAACTACTTCGACAAATGTGTCAAGCAGCAAAAGCCATTGGAAACACTGAGCTGGAAAACAAATTTTCAGAAGGTCAGTATCCAGCCCATAAGCTTTTTCTAATAATTTAGGCAAATCCTGTTGAGACTTGAGCTCTTGACCACAACCTAGGAGAACATTTTCAGATGCTCTTCACTGGATTGCCATGAAGGGCCATGTAGTAGTGTTCAAAGAAAATATCAGTGCGTGTCTGTGTGTGTGTTGGAAAAAGTTTGTAAATGAATATTATATAAAATCTCAAAATATTTATTGTGCACTTATTGTGTGCCAGACATTGTTTTAAGCACCAGGGAATACAGCAGTGAACAAAAAAGATACAAACCCCTGCCTTAATGGGGGCTCACATTCTAGTGCAGGGAGGTGGACAGTAAACAAGTCAACAATTAAAATATATCAGGTAGCAATAAAAACAAAGGAAGAGACAGTAGGGAATTGGAGGATGGATATGATGGCCTAGGGTCCCCTACTCAGAAGGTGGCGTTTAGGTCCTTCATAGACACTTGATATACTTAAGCAACAACAAGAGGCCAGTGTGGATGGAGCACAGCTGAACAATGAGTAGAATAGTAGGGGTCGGAGGAAGAAAAGAAATGGTCATGTAGCTCCCAGCCCTCAGCTTTTTCCTCTGAAATGATTGGAGGTTTTGAACACAGGAGTGGTGTGCTCTGACTTGGGTTTCACAAGGCAGTTCTTGCTGTTGCATCACAGGCAAATCTGTAGATTAGCAAGGTGGAAGCAGGAAGACCAGATCAGGAAAGAACGGCTAGACCAAGGTGGTAGTAATGGGGGGAGGCATACATGCTTGCAAATAATTTCATTCCATCTGAATGCTGGCCAAGAAAAAGGACTATGAATTAAAACATCAAAGAATAGCAGCCACATAGTTGCTCTGAGTTACTAGCTGCTCACAGTCAGACCTGGTGATTCTGCTAGCAACTTAGTATCCTAAGAAGAAGCTTATGAAAACTGGCTTATATTTTCAACACTGCTAAATAGAGGCAGACCTATTTAATCACTCCAGGTTTAAGTCTAGTTTTGTAAACTTCTGTATGATAAAATTTGTTTGTCCTTAGTCCAGAAAGAATTTCACATGGTAACTGAAATATAGTGCCTTCCGTTGCGGGCTGAAAAATTCATGCTTTTGGCTTATGAATAATTTTAGACAGCCCCGCACACACGGGGTACTTTAGATTCAGGAGTTAGTTATGAGAACAGGGGTCTGGTTTCTAAGTTTCCCATCTCTCAAAGGTGGCTGTGAACTCCTAGGTGTCTTTCAGGCAAGCAAGGTTTTGTATTTTCCAGGCTTGCCCTCTCACCAAATTTAATCAATCAGGATTGTTGTGCTGTCTCTTCAAAACCCCAGGGGAGGGGAATTACATTCTTTGTGGTCTGGAAAATTTAAACCGTATTTTCTTTTCTCTTAGGAATCACCAAAATCAAGAGAGATATTGTGTTTGCCGCCAGCCTCTACTTATAAAGAGTCAGCTAAAGGAATGTGGAATTTTAAATTGTTCACCACCTGTCTGATGTATTATATTTAAATCAAGCATCATTCTAAGAAAGCATACAGTTGTACATAAGCATTACATTTTTTTAATAAAAAAATGTACAGGTGGGGCATTTGTTTTAGTGAAAGGCTTGAAATTTTTTGTAATGAACTTAGAGCTATTAGATAACCATTGTGTTAAATGTTACTATATACACACAGGTAAAGGTACAGTAGCAGCAGTCCCCTTAAAAGGCTTGTATACTGGGAAGAAGGACGCATCCTCTTGCCTTCTGGTTGCAGTATTTTCCTTTAGAAAGCAGGCCAACTTCATCTGGGCACTCTGCCACCTTCAAGGTTGGTGACTGTTCCGATAGTGATTCCCTGTCGTTGGTGTTTCATGCAGAGTTGTATGAGAGTCCTCCTCTTTTCTTTCTTTAAAAGGAGAATTTCTCTCCTTGAAGAAATCTGATACATATACAGCCTGTATAGAACAGGTAACATTTAGAATGGGGCAAAGTATTTAATGATACAATTTTAAATAAGTTTAAAAACCATATAAAAAGTTGCAATAAGCAGTGTGCAAAAAATAAATATAAACAAAAGGATATATACATTACAGGGTACAGGTTAAGGGTACGAATAAATTAGTGGCTAACAGGAATTTTTGTGAAGGACATTCTGAGGGTTGCTCTGTTATGTACTGGGCAGATGGCTTCACTCTGCTAGCCCTTAATGAAAGTGTCATTCCTCATGTAAATTAGTTTTTTTTTTTTCAATTCAAACTAAAAAGAAAACTGTTTATAGCCAGAGCTTTTTACAAAAAAAAAAAAAAAAATTCAGTAAATTTTTAAATAACTTTTGTGCAAAGAGTAAGTAACTTAGGTATTATTTGCTATCTATCCTAAAATGACTTTTAATAACATTGGGGTCCTTACCCAGTAGCAATTTATTGAGCCACATTCTCTGCCTTAGCATAGTTTCTCATTGGGACATTTTTTTCTACTTATTTTTCCAAGCGTTTGTCAGTATCAGGATGTAGGCTGCTGCCCTGTATACTTACAACTAATATTGCAACCAGAGCTCCTTGAATGAGTCCAGTCAACACATCACTCCAGTGATGTTTGTAATCAGAAATTCGAGAGAGGCCCACATAAATGGACGCGGCAACAAGACCAAATTGCAGTGTAGGGCGTAAGAGTCTTGCCCAGTCTCCCTTCATCCTGGCTTGAAGATAAAGCTAACAGAAAAGATAAAAATAAAGAAAAGAGCTTAACATACCAACTGGAGACTATGTTTTATATTAATTATCACCACATTGCTAAAGGGTTGACGTTTAAAATAATAGTCACTAAATATTAATATTCATTAAATAATCTGATTTATTATATATGGAACAGGGCTTTAGGCAAGCATTCTTGTACTCATTAATACCTAAAAATTAATCCCAAAACAAAACCAAAAGGATAAAAAATTTTAAAAATAAAAACTACTGCCCTAGTAACATAATTTATTTCTTAGAGCACTCTTCAAATTATGAACAAGGTAAGCGTTTCTGACCTTCCAAGATTTCAGGGGGGCAGCTCCTCACCTTCCAGTTTGAATTATAACTGTCATTAGTGTCGAGTCTTGGGATCAACTGCTAGCATTCTGAGCACAGGTTGCCCTTACCCTGGGCCAAGCTACTATATTTTCTACCCAGCCTATCTAGGAACTAAGTTTGCTTAATTCACCCAAACAATTTACTTGAGAGCTCCTCTGGCCTCAAATTATTTAACAGAGCAACTGAGACTAAATAAATAATCTGTATTTATAAGAAAATACAATAATCTGCCTAAGTAAATAATAGTTTGTAGTTTAGTCCTGATCCAGTAAAGGAGTCTATTCTTTCAATAGCACCTGTACCCTTTAAGTTCTGTGACTTTTCTAATCAGACCTGAGAATCTTGCCTTTGCCATGTCAGCCTGCCTCTGACTTTGGAGTGCATCCCTAAAGACTGTAATGTAGAATGAATTTGGAATAGTTTCCTATGAACTCCTTTCAGCCAATATGGTCTCATTTAAAAAAAAAAAAATTTTCCTAACTTCTATCCAGTAAGAATATACTTCTTAATATTCATTTTTAAAAACTCCTCTGCTCAGTAATTTATGGCTCATATACTTAAATTGTTTTCTGAGGACTGCATTTAATTATGTGGCTGTACCCAGTGACGCTGCCTTTTTAAAATAGATACACAAATCCATTTCCAGTTCTTTGGGCACTGCTGTGTGTGTTCAGTTCTCAGCACCTGGCAAAGTCCCCGAGGTTGTCTAATTTTATCAAGTACTTTATAGTATAAACATCTAACCCTAAAAGAGCAGAGCATACCAGTTGTTTAACTGAGTTGGACTCCTTAGCTGGCTGAAGTGCTACTGGCTTTCTGTAGAGCTCCTCTCCCCTTTTTTTGTTTGTTGTTGCTGAAGCTATAAAAACGTAAGGAGTAAGAGGCTTGTCTCAAGATTCTAGAGTTGGGAACATAGTTGGTTCTGGTTGGGGCAAAGTTGACATGTGCCAACTGAACCCCAACTAGGTTCCACAGCCATGCCAGATAAGATTCACCTCATTAGTTACATTTTAATTGGAAACTTTTTGTTCATTTTAAGGAGAACAGTTCCTTGACTAGGGCTGAAGCCAAGTTTCATATATAAAGTTTAACTGACCCTCTTCTCGTTATTCTTAAGCAACCTTTTCAGATAAGGGTTAAAGGCATGTGTTATTTAGACTATAAAAACATATACCTAAGAGTTACAAATACTTACATGAACGCAGACATCTTAGGGAGAACTGCACCCATCCCTGCTAGCGACATAGCAATAAAAAAAAAGCAAAAAAAACACTCTAAAATGGACGTAAAGCTAGTCCTAACCTAAAGGAAACTCAGAGCCAGTCAGAGACAGGACTTTCAAGGCTCTTCCTCACTTAAGATTCTAAAATCCCTCTAACAATACTTTCCTTTGAAAGAACCCTGACTTTGACCCTAGGTAGGTAGCCTGCAGACATCTGTTAAATAAATATTAATTTGCCCCAATCTCTTCTTCAATATCCCTGTGAAAATAACATTCACTTATGGATCAGTAATCAAATAAGTTGCAAAATACTTGAGGTGAACCCTTTACCCTCTAAGTACTTAGTTTCTTCTTACACGTCTACCCAAGTACAGATGGTCCCCTCGGTGTGGATCCAGAGGTCACTCCCCACTGTGGGAGCTCTGGGATTCCCCAGTTGTGATCATACACCTAACCTTGTGCTCCACTCTGTGTTCTGGCCCTTCTGCTGACTAATGGCCGTATGGCCTGAGTGCAGGCTCTGGTCACAGAACAGTTCTCAGCTCTGGGTGAGGTTGGTTAATTGAGTGTGCTTCCTATATGCCTGTTCTGTGTTTCCCTGGGTCCAAGGTACTCAACGTAGCTCTACAAAAGCTGGGCACCACCTGTAGCCCTGCTCTTCCCTGGGAAGACTCTTCCATTTCAGTAGACCGGTTATTAACATTGAGTTTCTTGAACCTTGGGTCAACTGAGTTCCACAGCTGACATGCCCTGAACAACTCCAGACCTCGACAACTCCCCTCCCATGTTGCCAGCCCGAAGCCTGTCCTACATGAGCAGGTCCAACAAAGCACACCATGCTCTCTTTCTGGTGGTTGCACTTCCTCATCCTTTCTCAGGTTCTGCAGTGCAAATCTTTTAAGCTCCCACTCTCTGGAGGCGCTAGAGACCTGGCTTCCTCCTACCACTCATTTAACTGCTTTCCAGAATCTTTACCTCTTGCTTATTGTCTCGTTTTCCATTCTTTGACTTTGTGGATTTATAACTTTTTCAATTCTACTCCTTGTCCTTTGAGAGGGGAGAAGAAAGTATGTATGTTTCATTAAAAAGAAGTCTCCATTCATCCATCTTTCCCTAACTGTCTCAGAGGAACTGACTATCTGATGCTTCTCAGCACTGTTGTATTAGAACTAGATACAGGGACAGCTCATGCTTTAATGCCAGAGCTGATAATAAAAAGGCTCTGTAGGTCCCTGCCTTTGCAACCTCCACTGTTCCCCTTCTTCCCACACATGCATATGTTAATCACGTGTGCACTAAACCCATCAGAGGTAAGGCATTCAGTGGCTTTATCTCTTAAGATTTAGAACTTACAGAACTCCATATCCAATGTTGTATACGGTACCAGACTGGATCAGTGGCAGTATCTACAACTTTCAGTTCTCCCAGGCTTCCCTGGTGGCACAGTGGTTAAGAATCCGCCTGCCAATGCAGGGGACACAGGTTCAAGCCCTGGTCCGGGAAGATTCCACATATGGCAGAGCAACTAAGCCCGTGCGCCAAAACTACTGAGCCTACGCTCTAGGGCCCACAAGCCACAACTACTGAGCCCACGCACCCTAGAGCCCGTGAGCCGCAACTACTGAAGCCCGCACACCGCAACGAAGAGTAGCCCCCGCTCTCCGCAACTAGAGAAAGCCCACGTGCAGCAACGAAGATCCAACGCTGCCAAAAATTAATTTTTTTTAAAAAACTTTCAATTTTCCCTCTGGGGGAAACTGCTGATCCACAGACAAAATTGAAGGGGACCACATAGCCCTGCCTTATTTTCTGGGAGGGCACTGAGTATGACTTACGACAGGCTTGACTTAGAAATCTTCTGGGCTGTAATGTGCCCTCTGGGATTTACACTGGGAGTAAGAAGGAGTTCTCTATTTTCAGAAGTTGTAGAAATGGCACCTAATGGATACATGATAGGCTACTTGCAGACTAAAGAGGAAGCAAAAGCTATGGTTAGATAAGAACGAGCCATTTAATAGAAAAGAATGAAGCAGCCACGGTGTGGAGTGGCAGCCACACTGTAAAAAACCAGGTGGTCAATGAGACACATGGAAAAAGTTCTGTTCCTGGTGGTGTGTTTGTTCTAATCCATGTATGTCTTTACTATAAACCATCCTCTCCTCTAGGAGATCTGCATAAGTCAGCTGCTTACAACCAAAATATAAAGAAGACGCAGACCTACTAGAGAATGGACTTGAGGACACGGGGAGGGGGAAGGGTAAGCTGGGATGAAGTGAGAGAGTGGCATGGACATATATACACTACCAAATGTAAAATAGACAGCTAGTGGGAAGCAGCCGCATAGCACAGGGAGATCAGCTCTGTGCTTTGTGACCACCTAGAGGGGTGGGATTGGCAGGGAGGGAGACGCAAGAGGGAAGAGATATGGGAACATACGTATATGTATAACTGATTCACTTTGTTATAAAGCAGAAACTAACACCATTGTAAAGCAATTATACTCCAATAAAGATGTTAAAAAAAAAAAAAGCCAGTTAACAGCCTCCTCTCTGTGTGTTTAACCAAAATCCTGTTTTGTTTTATTTTTAAATTTGAATTTCTGTGACTCAAATGATAAAAGAGAGTTTGGGGGCTTCCCTGGTGGCGCAGTGGTTGAGAGTCCGCCTGCCGATGCAGGGCACACGGGTTCGT
>NC_041221.1:59359952-59384269 GCF_002837175.3 Physeter macrocephalus
ATGCCGCAGAGCGGCTGGGCCCGTGAGCCATGGCCGCTGAGCCTGCGCGTCCAGAGCCTGTGCTCCGCAACGGGAGAGGCCGCAGCGGTGAGAGGCCCGCGTACCGCAAAAAAAAAAAAAAAAAAAAAAGTTTTACTTTTTAAAAAGGTACGTTTCAAATGAAAAGGAAAACAGGCTGTTTGTACACCTGGGTTCAAACAAGGAGAAAAACTTAGAAAAATAAAATCCCACATCAGAACAAACATACTAAATGTCCACTGAAGGCACCATTACAAGAGAACTGTGGCACTAGGCATGGGATTTACTTCTATGACTTTTTCTGCAAACAGTACAAGGGTGTGAGCCCCTAAGCCGAATGACTCATCTGTCATTCTCTCAGGCCCATTCTAACATTCTTCTCTGAACAGGCTTCACTTTGGCCTAGCTAACTGACTTGCCCAGTGGGTATTGCATTAGGGGGAAGGGGGTACTGCTTGATGAGAGATTCTAACCTCTGGATCCCTCCCAATCCTAACATCCAACTTTCTGGTGAAGGAAAAAGCTCCAAAATAGAAAGTTCACAACTAGAAATAAAAGACAAGGTGGAAACGGCAGAACAAAAGCAATAACCTGCAGCACTTCACTGAGGTGCTTCCCAGAAGCAAAAGCTTCACACTATGATAGTACAGGATTCATGAAGCCCCAGTGCAGGACAGCAAAGGAACAAAGGATGAAAACAAACGCAGCTGACGCGTTACTGGGCAATCCACAGAAGTCCAGTCAACAGGGGAAGAGACTTGCAGACACAAAGAGGCAGGTAGGAAAGGGCCTAATCCAGGGATTTATACTGAGCTGGATTTGCAGTGGTAACTTAAGTTTTTAAGAGGGGAAGCAAAGGGAATTAAGACAAGGGTGAGCCAAGGAGAGAGAATGGATGGGGGAGAATCCCCAGTTAGGTGTCCAGCCTTCGCTCGCGTATAAAGGATTACACCTCCTATGCCTACCTCCCCCACAAATCTGAACACTGTCCTGAAATATTTAAGAGAACAGTCATGTTTATAAAAGGAACACATGAGCCTAGCTGGTGGCATCCCTGCTCTAAGATACAGGAAAACGCAACAGGCCTTGGATTTCCAGGAGACACAAGTTGGGAAATAAAAACGAGTTAACAGGAAAGACAAAGATACAGCATATACTTCACTAACCTTTACACTCCTCCCTCGCCCCATTTTCATCTATTAAAAGGAGGAGGATAGACAAATACCACAGGAGGATGTGATACGGAGAGGGAGTTAACCTCAAGGCCCCAAAAGGAAACTGCAGTGAGGTCTATCTATTCCTCCCTGTCTTGAACCTGACCAGTGAGTCAAATCAAAAGCTCAGAGCAAATCGGTTACAACCACTGACTGCAGAGCCCAGTTTCAGAAAGCAGAAACTAGTTTGAAGAGAATTGCCTTACGACTCGACCAATATCCTCCAAGGAACGCTCTCACTGAAACCAGGCCTCACCACTGGCCTTTGTGAAAAGGAAGGTTTCAGGGGTAGTTTTTGCCTCCAAAATGAGCAAATGCCACTCTTCCAGGTAGGGCTTCTGGTCAGGAAAACCCCATGTAAATCTTACGGCTCAATGCAGGATAAAGTGTCCAATCTCTCTTCGCAAAGTAAAACCTGCTGAAAATGGGTTGAAAATAAGCTACTATGCCTGATATTTTTAAAGAAATAAAAGCTGCTTAGCTGGGATATTACTAGAGATTCATAAAGGCAATGTTCTTATTCTTCCGGGCAAGAAGGTCAGGAGTCAATTTGCTCAAAATAACTAAATATTCAAGCCCAGAAAGAAGCGTTGTAGGAAGAAGCTCCACCATGCAGGCAGCAAATGCTTCACTGCCAAGTGCAGAGAGGCCTCCCCCAAAACACAGAGAAGCTAACACTTGTGGGTCACGTTATGAAGAGCCTCACGATATGGGTCACAAAGACGACGTTGTCAGAATAAACAGTGAGGACTTCCCAGTGCACAGGACCACGCTGGAAAAAAGAAGCTGTACACATTTTTCCTTTTGTGTAAAAAATTACACTTTTTTAAAAAATAAGGAAACTCAATGTCTACGACACTACGTAAACATTCTTCCATTATTTTATTATCACTGAAGAGTAGGATATCACCTTTCTATTGTTGTCTAAAACTTCTGAAGAAAAAAAACATTTAGCTTCCATTAAAGGATCTAGTTGTACAACCTCATTTTTAAAATTTGATTGTTGAACAAGGTATTTTTTTGAAGCTGGTTTATTTTTATTTTGCCTTTCCGAGACTGACCTTGTCTAACACTTAACTATAAAAAGCTATTGCCTCATAAGGTCTCTTAATACAGGCATACCTTGGAGATATTGTGGATTTGGCTTCAGACCACTGCAGGAGAGTGAATATCCCAATAAAGAGAGTCACATGAATTTTCTGGTTTCCCAGTGCATATACAAGTTATGTTTACGCTATACTGTACAGTCCATTAAGTGTGCAATAGCTTTTTGTCTAAAAAAGAGTACATACCTTAACTTAAAAATAAATAATTGCTAAAAAATGCTAACAATCATCTGAGCCTTCAGCTAGTTGTAATATTTTTGCAACAGTAATATCAAAGATCACTGATCACAGATAACCATAACAGATATAACAATAATAATGAAAAAGTCTGAAATATTTTGAGAATTACCAAAATGTAACACAGAGACATGAAGTGAGCAAATGCTATTGGAAAAATGGCACCCATAGACTTGCTTGGTGCAGGGTTGCCACAAATCTTCAATTTACAAAGAACATACTATCTGTGAAGTGTGATAAAGTGAAGCACAATAAAATAAGGTATGCCTGTACTTTATTCTTAAAATAAGATGGTTTCCAGCTTCCCTGGTGGTGTAGTGGTTAAGAATCCACCTGCCAATGCAGGGGACACGGGTTCAAGCCCTGGTCCGGGAAGATCCCACATGCCGCGGAGCAACTAAGCCCGTGCGCCACAACTACTGAAGCCCACATGCCTAGAGCCCGTGCTCCACAACAAGAGAAGCCACCGCGATGAGAAGCCCGTGCACTGCAAAGAAGAGTAGCCCCCGCTCGCCGCAACTAGAGAAAGCCCACGCACAGCAAAGAAGACCCAATGCAGCCAAAAATAAGTAAATAAAATAAATTTTAAAAATCATATAAAAAATAAGAGGGATTTTCAACCACAGTCAAGGGATTATTTTCACATTTTTAAAGGGCTATTTGAAAAAAAAGAATATGCGACTGAGATTGCACTTGGCTTACAAAGCCTAAATATTATCTGACCTGTGACTGAAAAAGTCTGCCAGCCCCTGAATTAGACTAGCAACAGCATGCTCAACACAAAGAAATATACCTTGGTCTACCTACTTTGAAACATTGCTTCTAATACCAAGCCAGGCACATTGTATTGTTCCACCTTCATCTGATGAGAGACCTGGCCAGGAGAGCACTGCAAGGCAGGCCTCAGTTTATTCTTCTCTAGACTTTAATTTTACCATCTTTAGGATTCACAGAGTTCCTAAATTTAAATATCAAATCCTACCTTAAAATTAGGCAGGATTCATGTAGTTTATGGGCCATTTGCCCAGTGCTCACATTAATTCAGTTTGAGAAACATCTTCATGAAATATCAACAGTGCTAGGTAGTGTATGGTCAATGCCAGATGAGGGACTGTACAAATATGCTGAGGAAAGTAGGTGGTGTCAGAGGGTCTGAGTAAGACAGAGATGGGGGCAAGCACTATCTAAACAGAGATGGGGGCAAGGCCCAGATACAAGGCATTCTGCGGCAGGGAGGGAAGCCAAGCTGAAGCACTGACACTGAGAGGTACTTGGGTTCCTGTTGTAGTGTTTTATATAGAAATTTCATAACAGGCAGTGATATAAACACTCTGGGGTTACAGTCTCAATATGACAGTGCTGGGAAAAGTACTTTAGTGTATTCCTTACTGTACTGAAAAAAGGACAGTCTCATCCCATTCCTCTTTTCCTGAACAATCAAGTAAATTTGGAATCTTTGGCATGTGGCCAAACTCCAGGGGAGTCACTAAGCACATCAACTGGCTACGTGCAACCCTACCCTGCACCGCCACCAACCTAGGTGGTTTTCACAGGTTTAACTCCAGGCACTGTAAAGTGTGCAGGGCTCGGCTCCCTGCCTGAGGAGAACAGTGGTCGGGTATTTTCTTTAAGAGATATTTTTAACCAGAAGTTAATTTCTGGGTGTCAGGAATTGACAGGGAAGTTCTGGCTATCAAAGATTGTCCGGGCTTCCCTGGTGGCGCAGTGGTTGAGAATCTGCCTGCTAATGCAGGGGACACGGGTTCGAGCCCTGGTCTGGGAGGATCCCACATGCCGCGGAGCAGCTAGGCCCGTGAGCCACAACTACTGAGCCTGCGCGACTGGAGCCTGTGCTCCGCAACAAGAGAGCCTGCGATAGTGAGAGGCCCGCGCACCGCTATGAAGAGTGGCCCCCGCTTGCCACAACTAGAGAAAGCCCTCGCACAGAAACGAAGACCCAACACAGCAAAAATAAATAAATTATTTAATAAACTCCTACCCCCAATTGTCCTCAGGATTTAAATGACTACATCTCCACCCGAATCTGGGACTGATGCATGATGCCAAGATGCCTAGGGGAGCGAGGTGAGTCATTGCCTAAGGAATTTGGGGCGGGGCGTAGTGGTTAAGTGTGGTATATAAATGTGAACGCTGGAAGGCAAGGAGACATCTGTGTGCTCAGGGGCTGAAATAAAAGCTGGAGCCTACATCCACATTAACTAAATACTTCCACTGCTCAGAGTCAGTGAGACGCAGTGCACGGCTGCTCTGGTCTGCTTGCTTCTCCAGAAATTTCTTGGTCTATGACAAACCTATTTGAGCTTTTTCTTTTGCATTATACCTTTACATCTAAATAGCTGATACTGACCCAACCACCGAACTACAGAGTTGAGGTAATTTGCCCTCTGCTTATAGCCCTAATTTGCCTCCTCGTTTGCTCCTGGGTGTCCACAGAGTGGGCTGCCCACAGAGTGGGCTGCCCATCGAGGCCCTCTATAATTTCATCCTCTATACGTTAATTTCATATTTCACAAAAGAACTCAGTAAAAGTTTCTATTTGAGCGAATATACAGATATTTTAAGAAAGGTCAAAGGAGCAAAGAAGAAGAGCAAAAATAAATATAAGGCATGGAGTATGATACAGCTGAGAATATTCTTTGAAATTAAAAACAGTGGGTGGCGGGCTTCCCTGGTGGCACAGTGGTTAAGAATCCGCCTGCCATTGCAGGGGACACAGGTTCAATCCCTGGTCCAGGAAGATCCCACATGCCGCGGAGCAACTAAGCCCGTGTGCCACAACTACTGAGCCTGCGCTCTAGAGCCTGCGAGCCACAACTACTGATCCTGCATGCCGCAACTACTGAGCCTGCATGCCGCAACTACTGAAGCCCGCGTGCCTAGAGCCCATGCTCCACAACAAGAGAAGCCACCGCAGTGAGAAGCCCGTGCACCGCAACGAAGAGTAGCCCCTGTTCGCCACAAACAGAGAAAAGCCCATGCGCGGCAACGAAGACCCAAATCAGCCAAAAATAATAATAAAATAAATGTATAATAAAATAAATAAATTTATTTTTTAAAAAACAGTGGAAGTTATATGTCACCATTTTATTTTCAGAGATCTGCATCACCTGACCTTCTTCGAAATAACTGGACTAGGGTCCAGCTCACTCAAGTAGTCAACAAAGCAAGGGAGCCTGATTAACAAGAGATTCCCAGAGAGCTTGTAGACCTTAGCAGCCTCCTCCCAAGGCCCCTATTTCCTCATCTGTGAAAGGGTGGCAATCATCCCTCCTCTCCTACTTCACAGGAGCTTTCAGAAGGAGTCAAAACTTAAGAGTAGTGTAAATGCAAATCATCCTCAATATCAACCAAACCTCAGATTCTTAGTTCTCTCTCATAAAGAGGGACTTAAAGATACTGACACACAGGTGAGTGAATAACCACAAAAGTAGCCCTGGTGATGTCTGGCTCTGGGGCATACAAACATCCAAAAGCCATTCAGTATAGTCACAAACTTTGCTTTGGGAAAAGTTCTCAGGATATAGTAATAGCTCTAGCCATTGCCAGCCTTCCCCTTCTCCCCCAGTCCCCATGTCCTGTTTAAAGAGAAAAAAATATGGTGGCTCCCTTTAGAAAACATGGTAATTTTTCCTAGAAAGATAAATGAACAGAGATTGCTAGAACAGTATTTACTGTTACTACCGTCAAATAAGTCACATTTCCCATAGCACATTTCCAGAAACATTTCGGTGAATATTTTAAAAAGGAAGCTCTAAATTCTGCTGAATTGGTACATTGTTGCTTCCTCGCAAAATTAACATAAGATGAAAGCCTTGCAATTTTCAGAAATGTTGAAGAAGCCAAAAATTAGCTATACTGAAAAGGTTTTGAAGTTTGGGTTTGAATTTTATATAACACATCTGCAATTTTTACGTTTTATAAATTTTACGTTCTTTCATTTTTTGGAATTTTTTTTTTTCAAATAAAAGGAAGACTTGGTAAAACTGATGTTAAATTCTCTCTAAATGAAACCAAATAACTCCCAGCAGGCTACTCTTAACAATACACATCGTGAATCTTTAATCCATGTCATGAATTTAATATCATATAGCACTCAATGTGATCAGAGGGGGAAGGGGAATGGGAAACAGCAAATTTACACAGCACAACTATATAAAAAATCCACTTACGAAGAAAATCAAGACAAAAATTACAGCTGATCTGTTAAGGTAGAGATCTACTCCTCTCCCTCTTTTCCCACCAAATTTTGATAATTTTATACATACAGACAGACACACAGACACAGAAGACATTATAAAAAAATAAAAGTCAATTAAACTGACTTTTTTTTTTTTCTCAGTACGCGGGCCTCTCACCGCTGTGGCCTCTCCTGTTGCGGAGCACAGGCTCGGGACGCGCAGGCTCAGCAGCCACGGCTCACGGGCCCAGCCGCTCCGCGGCACGTGGGATCTTCCCAGACCGGGGCACAAACCCGTGTCCCCTGCATCGGCAGGCGGACTCTCAACCACTGCGCCACCAGGGAAGCCCTAAATTGACTTTTAAAGACCCCTTGTGTGTGCCCTAAAGCCTGGTCTTCCACTAATTACTCTCACTACACATTCATCTCTAGTTTGATATGCAAAATACGGGTGCCAGTCTTCTCTAACTCTTCACTGTTGACTTTGTATAATGCAAGCGCAATTAGAATCGCCATCGGCAGACTGTATAGATGACAAGCTCCTGAAGCAGCAACTGGCTCTCCCTGAAGTTAGAACCTTTCTAGTCCCATGGAAAGCAGTCTGGGAAATGTTTCACAAAGTGGAAGGAAAATAAAACCTGCTCAAATAGGAGAAACAACAGCTGCCTTCACGTGCAATAATCCCAACTCCTCACCCCAGCAGCCCTCAGGGAAGGCCAGGCTGCTCAGCACCATGCCATGCAGACGACGCCGGGGCTCCTGTCAGGGTGAGCTTGTGAGGGGCAGCAGTCACCTTCCTTGGCCTGTATTTCAGAGCAGTGACCTGCTGGGATTACGCAGAAGCTGTTTGTATGTTCCAGAAAACCTCTTCAGAAAATATGTCCCGAAGTAAGGGGACACGTCACCTAATTCTTAGCACCAGGCTTGCAGACTTGATGGTTATCTGTTTAGGCCTCTACCATTGTCAGAAAAGTGACAAGTGTCCTCGACCACTTGTCTGCTTCAGGAGTATAGACTCCCTATTATCCTGAAGGTTCCCAATTTGCAGCTTGCTATACAAGGCACCTATCTGCTTCCCCTAAATGAAGGACAAAAGCTGTTTCAAACAATTGTAACTGGCTTTGGCAGGAGCACAGGCACCCATTTCTCCTCTGAACTTACTGCAGCCAGCAATGGCTTACAGCTGACTGAGAAGTGAAGCTGATGAGAATGTCGGAGGGGGTCTCACAGGAGAGGACACCAAAGCTGAACACATAAAGTGCAGGCAGCACGTAAGCCACCATCAACAGACACAAAGTACTTACTGCCACGAACATCATGCAGTACATGGAGAATGAAGAGTGGCCCGAGTAAAAGGACAATCTAGAAGAGAAAGAAAAGAAACATTAATTTTCTCTCCTAGAAACCAAGAATATTTTTTATTTCATAAATCTCCTTACCTCCCCAGTGTACACAGCTCCCTCCCCTTACCTTCAGAAATCAGAAGGGTGGGGCAGGGGGCAGTTAAAGAGTCCTAGGAGGGTCTGAGGTCCAATTTCTACTCAGCATCATTTTATTGATACTTTTAGGATGGGTAATGAGTCACCGAGAACAAACCTGCCAAGCATTTCTGAAGTAATACATGACAAGCCATAACTGGCATAAATGGCCTGACTTTATTACATAAAAACTTCTGTGACCATGATTTAAGTTTTATTTTCCACTTGAAGGGTTTGTCCCTGAACAGCAGTAATGAATACCTCCTTTGGAACACTCACAAGTTGACTACTTTTTAAGAAATAAATTCAAAAATTTTAAAGTGTTATTTTAGCATCTTGCCTTAGATTTCCCACCAGATTAAGTGCTTTTGTTTGACATTTATTTTCACACTGTGCACGGATAGTCCTGTACCTGATGAGCCAGCTCTTTCAATATTATAGTCTATAAACATCTAGGTATCATCTTTCTACCTAAAAATGACAGCATGCTTACAAAACTTAATTCTATTGCACTTAAGAACAAAACCAAGAGGAACCAGGTTCTTAAGTATCTTACTTATTACACCCTACTTGGTTCAAAAGGAATTTGGTTCCTCTGATTCAGAGAGGAGAAAAGACTCCTAAAACACGTATCAGAAAGTCATGTGTGTACTTTTGGCAACTGAGAGTAAGTAGGAGAGTGGAGATTTCCTACGCAGATACTGATGATGATTCCACCAAGAATTATGATAGTCTTTTTTATAATCAGATACATTCCTAAGAAAGAGAATATTCCAACTTCCTGTGCCGAACAGGATTTACGTAATGAAACTTGATAATTATCCTGGGTTTAATCTATGTAAAACAAGAAAAATAAATCACTTTTAGCCTTCCCAACTACTTGGCTATCGAAAGATCAATACAAATCCTTGTTTTAAATCAGATAATTTGAGCAGAGTTCTGTATTACTTTATGGCTAGTTTCAATAAGTTATATTGAAGAGCCTAAAGTTAATAAAAGCCAATTTCAAGGATTGTCAAGTCCCATCAAGCCAACATGACCATGATCACAGAAATGTCCTCAAAGCCAAGCAAGTTAAAAGTTTCACTGAAACTCCATGTTCAGAGTATTCACTGTAGATTGTGCCACAAAAATCATAAAAACCAAACTCATGTAATGGCTTCGAACACTTCTGATTCATTCACAGGGTGATTTCATTAGTTGAAAACAAAATGGTTTTAGTTGTTTATTCTGAATATGTAAACAGATATTTTATGCAGTTTAAGATCAGCCAAAGAAGTCTGGCTCTGACTTCGACAGACAGGGAATAAAAACATAAAAGGAGAGCTTAGAGACTCAGTCTCTAAGTCTTCACCCACAGTAAGTTACCAAACACATCATGGTAACACTGGCTTTTATTTCCATTCAAAAGAAAACAATAAAACACCGAAAACATGAATTCAAATTATTTTCATATTCCATACAAATCTCTTTATTGAAGTCTCTAGGAGATACAGCTTTTAAGGGCATTTTATTATGTCCATAATTCACAAATGAGCAAACGATTGTATGGATACTTTAATAAAATCCAAAGAGTAGTCAAAATGCAGATTGTTTTCATCACAGTGACCTCAACTGAAAAGTTTAAGATTTTGGCCCTGGTCTAAGAACTCTGCTCTGTCCTTAAGATTTTAACCAATCCTAGACTACCATCTCACTTCACTATAGCCACTCTGATGAAAGTAGATACATACAGTAACAATATAAGCTAGCTTTCCATCAAAGCTTATGAAAGACTATTCAAAAAGAAAATTTACAGAGACAAAAATATATTCTGAAATGCAGCTGTTTGCACTAACTCCGGGGCATGCATGGTCTAGTAAACAATGAGCAAGTAGACTGGTCTTGACTATGTAACTTGCTGTGAATGGGATTCTATTCCAAATAGCAAACTTAAGATGACTTTTTTTCTTAACATTTGTCAGCCAGGGCATTCCTTTCTCCTGGGAGAACTCATTAAACCTGGTCTGAACCCCAAAATCATAGCCTTAAGAGTGTTCACAGCCATCCGCCCACCGCCCCACCCCCCGGGTCTGAGTTCCTACTTCTCAATTCACCATAACATCAACATCAGCATTCAGCCTTACAAACTGCAAAGACAACCAAATCCAGCTTTTATCAGTCATCAGAAGCAATCAACTCACACAAAGTGTTTCTTAATTTTTTAATGGAATTTACTAAGTATTCTGGGGCTCACGGGGAGGTTAAATCACAAATAACCTCCTAGTCACCTCACTGCTCTTCCCCTACCACCTGACTTTTCTTCCTTTCCTCTTCCCAACTCACAAAACAGTAAAAAACACAAAACGGTTACACCTTTAGTTATTCTTTTAATTGAAAATGTCTTTATTTTGCATTAATTCTTGAATGATGATATCTTGAATTCTAGGTTGATGATTTTTTTCTCATCACTTTGAGGATATCATCATACTATCTTCTGGCTTCTACATTTGCTGTTAAAATGTGAGCCATATGTCTGCCATGCCTTTCTGAGTTATATGTCTTTTCTCTGTAATTGCTTCCTCTACCCCCAAAGTCTTCAATATTCTGCAGTTTTGTTATCATGTCTCTAAGTATGAATTTCCTTTTATTTATCTGATTTAGTATTCACTGGCTTCCTATGTCTGAGAATTTGTATACTTCACCAGTTTTGGATAGACAGGTCTCAGTAATTTTATCTTTGAATTATGTATCCTCCCTCCTATTATCATTCTTCTGAGATTCTGATTCAACATGTTAGACATTTCATTCTATCCCTCCACATCTCTTAACCTTTCTTTTCTATTTTTAATCTTGGTCTCCTCAGGTCTATCTTCCCTCCCTTTCACTGTGTCTAATCTGTTTAATCAATCTGTTCTTTTAATTTAAATTACTATGTATGTATCATTTATAGAAGATCTCTTTGGATCTTTTGCAAATCTGTCTAGTGAATTTTGATTCTCTTGATCCTACATCATATTCTCAGTCTCTTCTTGATTTACTTCTATACAGCAAATATGTTGATTTTATGTTCTATAGGGTAATTCTAATATCTGCAATCTTTGAACGTTTATGTAGTTTGTTTTATCTGCTGACTCTCACTTAGAATAGATTATATGTTCATTTATATTAGAGTATGAGCTCATATTCTTGGGACTCTGCCTGCAGGGAAGCTTAAGAGTCCTTGCTTTAAAGAGAATTCTTCCAGAAATATGTGTTCTCTTCTGCTGGATTCACTATCAATCCACTTCAAACTTCTCCTTTTTTTTTTTTTCTTTAAGCCACACAGACAGTATGAAGTCTGGCCTCAGAAGAGTACAAGTATGATATTATGATTAAGAATTCTTTTTGATGGTTCCTCCTGGGAGGATGTTGCCCTTTGAGAGTCCTTATATTATCCACGGGCCTTCCATTTGTCTTTTTACACTGGTCTGGCCTCAGCCTTTATCTCCTGTGCCCCATGTTCAGAGACTATCAAAACTCAGGCTCTAGGCTACCAAGAATTGGCAGGTACTTTCAGGGCACACATCAAATCTACAGCATTAACTGACCCCAGCCTCATAAAAATTCCTTTACTCTCCCACCAGCTCAGCTACTTATTTAAAAGATTTATATGTATTTTAAGATTTATGTATATTATAATATATAATACAAACGTGCATATGTATATGTTTGCTATATCATCTAGCATGTTTAGTTGAACTGTATCAGTAAGCATTTCTAATCCTCCATATTGCCAGAAATAGAAGCAATCTTTTTTTTTTAACATCTTTATTGGAGTATAATTGCTTTACAATGGTGTGTTAGTTTCTGCTTTATAACAAAGTGAATCAGCTGTACATATACATATATCCCCATATCTCTTCCCTCTTGCGTCTCCCTCCCACCCTCCCTATCCCACCCCTCTAGGTGGTCACAGAGCACCGAGCTGATCTCCCTATGCTATGCGGCTGCTTCCCACTAGCTATCTGTTTTACATTTGGTAGTGTATATAAGTCAATGCCACTCTCTCACTTCGTCCCAGCTTACCCTTCCCCCTCCCCGTGTCCTCAAGTCCATTCTCTACGTCTGCGTCTTTAGAAGCAATCTTTTTTTAAACAAGACTTAGAACTAATAAAAATGTTATCTAAAATAAACTGCTTTACTAGGAGACACAATAGTTTGGCAAAAACAGTTTGTTTTTAAAGTGGCCAGCACTCACAAATGTTTCCAGTTATTACTATTCCACCAGTTCACTGGGTAGGCCAAAGTGGCTCTGTTGCTAATTAGGAGAACTTCCTTTTTTCTCCTAAAATTCATCCTAAAATTGCTTCCTAAAGCATTCTAAAGCAGAAAGGTTGTCAAAAGACTGTTAATGGTTACAAGCTATTGAGTACCTTCTATGTTCAGGTACTTAATACGCAGAATTTCCACTCTTTACAAAAACCCCCATAAATAGGAACTGTCAATCCTATTTTACACATAGAGAAAACGGAACCTCCCAGAGGTTCAGCAACTAGCTCAAAAAGTCACGTCACTTTGAGGTTTAAATCTGAACCTTCCCAACTCTTTCCCACCATACCATGATTCCATTCCTGTGAATGGCAGGCAAGCCCAGCATCAACGTTAATCCTGCCACCTCCAGGAAGGGAGCACCCATCAGAAAGAACAGGAGTCACTGCTTATACATAGCAACATGTGTGAAGTAAATATATGAAGAAGAACTTAGACGATCTGTGACAAAATAAATGTCATCTATGTGCAAATAATCATCTTAAGAGAATACTAATTTGTTCTTTGTATGCTATAAAGACCAAATAAAAGGAAGTCAAATTACAAAATGAGGCATTTTCTCCAAATGTTATTTCCTGATTATAAAGTTTACATAACAGCAAATTAACTTGAAGGACATGTTAAATTTCCCTTCTGTGATAACCTTTAAACATGGACTGATCCTGTAAAAAAGTTAAAATATGTCCCACACAACTGTATATAGGAGGAATGACCCTTAATGAACAATTTCCCCATACTCATCCTACTTTATTTCAAAAGGATTTGTAAAACCAATAACTGTTACTAAATGCTTAAGCAATGAGATATCAAGTTATTATCTTAAAAAAACTCACATCTAAGATACTTGGGGACTCAAGTAGGCTATAAAATGGGACAAATTAGTACTTTCATACTCAATTGATACAAGCACACACTTCTAAGAGGGTGGTCTGGCAACATCTATCTAAATGTAACTATATGTAATTCCACTTCAAGGCATCCTAGAGAAACACAGCACCAGCACAAAGATGTTTGTTGCAACACTGCTGGCAACTCAAGGACCCAAGAGATGATTCTATCACTGTTTTTCTGAACACTACAAATCACCTAAAAGGAATTAAGTAACTCTATGTGAACTGACAAAAAATTATCTCCAGGATATATTTTAAAATGTCATTTATGTAAACCACATAAAACTATATTTCACATTTAATGTAAAAATACATAGAAAACAACAGAAAGGATACACAAACTGTTAACAGTGGCTCTGGGGAAAACTATCAAATGGGGATTAAAAAAAAAACTTTCACATTTTACAGTAATGATATTAGAAACACAACCTGTTATTATAGGGATAATATATATATATGAAAATATTTTAAATGGTAATCAAAGTGTCTTCAATATGCTTGCTATAAATTTCCTACAAACCTCTTCCTCACTACGCATGCACACACACACACACACACACACACACACACCCAAACTCCTCTTCCTGAGCAATAGCTTCCCTGAGAGCTTCTCTGCCAAGCGTGCTACTATTTGGAGTACAAAAGCAGCTCCCCAGGACTTCCCTGGTGGCGCAGTGGTTAAGAATCCACCTGCCAATGCAGGGGGCACGGGTTCGAGCCCTGGCCCGGGAAGACCCCACATGCCTCGGAGCAACTAAGCCCATGCGCCACAACTACTTAGCCTGTGCTCTAGAGCCTGAGAGCCACAACTACTGAGCCCACGTGCCGCAACTACTGAAGCCTGCGTGCCTAGAGCCCGTGCTCTGCAACAAGAGAAGCCACAACAATGAGAAGCCCACACACCGCAACGAGGAATAGCCCCCACTCACCGCAACTAGAGAAAGCCCACGCAAAGCAATGAAGACCCAACGCAGCCAAAAATCAATCAATAAATAAAATTTTAAAAAATAAATAAACTTTGTCCTTATTTAAAAAACAAAAACAAAAGCAGCTCCCTACCTGTAAGTTCATGCCCAGAACCCAGCAGTGACTCAGGCCCTAGAAGCCTGTTTTCACATCTTTCAATGAAATGTTTGGACATTTATGTGTATTTTTAAATATCAGAAGTTGTGTTTCCAATAAAAAAAAACATGCACATAATTTAAAACCACTGAAATTCAGTATATTAACTCTGGTTATTACAAGTAACAGAGCCAATACACATGTTAGTTTAATACTGAGTGTTTGAAGAAGGAAGATTTTTTAAAGAGATTAGACTGTCTAGAAATACAAGAACTGCAGAGTATCTCTGTTCTAAAGGATACAGAGACAAAGACAAAGGTAATAAATGGTGGAGGAACATAAGGTGATCCCAACCAATTTAATTTAAATAAAATACAACAAAAAATAATGTAAATTCATCTTATATCCTTGAACCACCCAGAGACTGAAAACTTATTTCATCAGCAGCAAAAACCCTGTCATACATTCCTTGAATTATTTTTACCATGATTTTATTATATTTCTATATAAAGCTATGCCACATTATATGGGGTCAATTTTAACCAAGCCACTTTATACATAAAAGTAATATGCCTATCTGAAATAAGTCACATTACTATTCAATTTTACTCATTAATATTAAAGCATCAAACACCACTGCATAGCCACTAACATCAGTTAATCATATACCAAACAAACAAATATCCGCAGATATTAGATCATGAACCTTAAGGGAGAGAAGCCAGCAGGACCACGGAAAATGAAAAAAAGTAGGAGACAATTGGTACATGCATAGGGTATTTTTAACTCTTGATTTAATGAACCATTTGATGACTAAAAACAAATGATCATGTGTCTTGTGTCTAGGGAAGAATCTTGCAAAAAGCAGGAATCTGGAAAGTAGGAAGTTGCTGAGAACCTTCAGATAAAGGAAAATAGAACTGTGTGTGTCTTGAAAATCAGGTTACGGGAAGAAATGGTCCCAAACTCTCATCAGGGAAACTGTGTGACTCTAACAACAGATGAGGAGAGAGTAGGTATGACAAAGGGTAAAACATGCATAGGTGCACTCACTAGGGGAAGACAGGTCACAAGTTTCCTTTGGCATGGGGGAAAATTCATGATCTGGTGCAAAAAGACTCCAAATCACCTAAGTCACCTTATCTAAGCCAGTTAAAAAGGAAACAAGCGGCAAGCGGTAGATTAAACAAAGGACACAGTGTGAAGTATTCCAATGCGGCAACTAGTAATACCTTGCCTACCAACCTCCTTTTGAAACACGTTGAACAAGGAGACTACTTGCTAAAAGGGAAAAGATTTCAGAGTAAGACAGAAGGAAGAGACAGTTCTAAATCACTTTCAAAGTTGTTTATCTTTTTTAAGAGGCAGGATTGCTAGCTAGAGGCAAGATCGAGAGATTTTTAGTTTAAGCCCTCCCCCAAAAAGACAACACCAAGGCCAAGAAAGCCTATTAGCACCTAGCTAGTACGCTCCACTTCCAACTCTAACACGGAACATGAAATCACCACCAACCCTTGGGCACCAGGGTCAAGAAGGATGAGGCTCAAGACATCAGAGCCTGCGCGTCTGGAGCCTGTGCTCTGCAACAAGAGAGGCCACGATAGTAAGAGGCCCGCGCACCACGATGAAGAATGGCCCCCACTCGCCGCAACTAGAGAAAGCCCTCGCACAGAAACGAAGACCCAACGTAGCCAAAAATAAATAAATTAATTAATTAAAACTGTCTTTAGAACTGCACCAATGCAGAACTTTAGATCTGAGCTGAAGCAGACACTGCCAGTGGCAAGAGAAGAGACAAAGGCCCACACAGATGTAAAATTATTAGAGCCCAACAGGAAGCTGGCCAGACAGGTCACTCTTGGTTCCTTTCAAATTAGACCAGATTATATCAGTAGAGCTCATGCTACAGGACTAGCAGAGTGCCACTTAGAGAAACTTTTCTACACGATGGAGAAAAGCAGAAAAGTCACATTTCCTTTAGTATCTCAACTCCTTCTGCCGTTAAAAAAAAAATTATTTCGATTCCTACAATTTTAAAATTACCCATTTTAGTACATATTTAGATTAGAATTAAGTGGAGGAAAGCTAAATATTTTTTACAAGTATAAAAACAGAGTTACTCTCCTGTTTCAAACCCTTCATGAGCACAAACTGCTGAATAACAGACCCTTCATTAAGTCCCACCAATCTCTCATCTGCTACCAAACTACTTAAATTTCCCAACACACACCATGTTTCACACTCTCTGCGCTTATTCGTCCCTCTGCCTGGCCTGGGCTTCCCACTCTTCTTTAATAATTATTATATAAGAGCCACTGTTTCCTCCAAGAAACCTTTCTTGAACAGCTAGGTTGAAGTTACTGCCCTTTCTTTCTCCACAAAGGAGAGATCATCAGCACTCAATGAACACATCTGTCTTAGCACCAACCTTCTTACAGTAAAATCATCTATAACTGTACTCTCTTCCTCCAATATATCAGATGGGTAAGGGTGAACAAGACTTTTAAAATAGGAATTTCTGTATTTTTTTTATTACATAAGATATGTTCATTATAAAAATTCAGAAGGTACAGCTAAACAAAAGAAAAATTGCTGGTAAACTCCCATCCTCCCTGGCTGAGATCATATCTTAATTCATCTTGTATCCCTAACACCCAACACCATTATCACGCACAGGGTAGGTGCTCAATTTATTTTTTTAAGCTAAAGTAGAACCTAATCTCTTGAATAATCATTTTTATTTAATTATCCCAGAAAATATTAAATCCTTACACTTTTCATATTTTAAACATTACATACAAATCCACCTTTTCTGCCCATCCCCCCACCATCCACAAGAAGTACACCTCAGCAATCTTGTGTTTTGTTAGTTGTACTGAACAAAATGCATAAAATAAAACTAAGGAAAATATGTTATCTTTGCATGATAATTTCATCATGTAATTAAATGCTATGCTTAGCTTAGTCTATGCCAATAAATTGTAGCAAGCCACATACGATAAATTATCTGATATTAACAGCATTGCCCTCTGCTGTGTTTCCCCTTACAGTGGTTAGGAATTCTGACTTTATCATCAAAGCTCAGGGGAATTAGGAGTTTCAATGTCAAAATGTTACGAGCTTAAACATACAGTACCTAATGCATGTTTCCCAACACATCTGGCAAACATTTTAATAATGTGTGTAAAATGTCCAGAAACCTTTTTTACTTTACGATCAAAAGCAATCAGATTAGTGGAGCAATGATGAAGTGACAGATATATTCTGTTGTAAATAAAAAACAATTTAAGTTTTTTAAAAGCATTCTCAAAGCAAATGTAAGTGGCCAAAACCCAAAGCAAAACAACAAGGGTTGACAAATAAGGAAAAAGGTTTTACGTATTGTCTGAATGCTACTTTCCATTGCCTATATGAAGAATTTTCTCAATTTTTAAGATTCATTTCTATCCTTCAATAAAACAAAATCTTGAAAACTGCCCAACTTCTTCATAAATTTCCAAACATTACCTGAGAAGCAAAACATTGTAGCTGCAATAGATTACATAAGAAAAAATAAAAGAAAAAGTTAGCCAAGTACATACATGTTAAGCTCATTTATTATATAAATGAATAGTAATGTTATTAGATAATGTTATCTAGTGTCTTCCCAAACCTCACTCTCCCAAAAGAATAGCATTAAAAATCCCACAGCAACACAAGCTTTTTCTGTCTGCTTACTCAATAGAGAACAGCATCACAAGAAAGTCAAGATCCAGGCACCTAGAAGTCATTACGTTACTGACCAGTAACCTGTTAGGAAATCAGCTGGCCCAGGTGAGGCTAGTGCCATTTTGGTACAGCAAAGTCACAAGACAGAGCAGGGCTTGCTCCTCAAACTAATGTACGGAGATCTTGTTCAAAATGGAGAGTTTATGGGTAGGGCCAATGCTGGGATGCAAGACTCTGCATGTCTATCAAGCTCCCAGGTGATACCCAGCCTGCTGATCAGAGCAGAGAACCACACTTTCAATGGCAAAGGGAGAGAAATGAGAAGAAAAGTAATTTTGACCTCAAGTAGTAATACACTCAGGATTATTAGGTCAACAGTTTGGGTACTTTTTTTGGGGGGGGTACTTTCTGAAGACAGTCACATCCAAGGGAATGATGATGCTTTTCCTGTTTTCCATCTTCTCTTTTTATCACAAAACCTACTTAAAACAGGAAAATACTGTGTTTTATTTAAAAATCACTCTAATGCAGATTTCAATTCTTTGAATATGTAGCTAATAAAACGCATACGTTAGGCTTGTTTTGTTGTTCACAAATTCAACTTACTTCCTACCTCTCAATAAAAATATTTATTTGCTATTAGACGAAAATAGCTAAGGGTATCGTTCACATTTATTTTGAATGAAAACTTACACTTTACCACTTGATCCATGGGGTTTGTCATTATATTTTAATCTGGAAAAAGTACTCACTAATATATCTATGAAACTTTTTTTTTAATATTTCAAAGGTGGCAATGTGGAATTCAAAAGTTCTAAGGAGAAGGTACAAAGCATCAATATGAAATAATCAGCTGATGACATGTTAATATGATTTAGTAGCCTTTTAACATTTAATATAAAGCACTGGTTGATTTATTAAAACCCAAGGATAGGTGTCATCTTAATATATCCACTGCAAGACCTACATTCTAATTCAAAAACTGAGAAGAAAATCCAAAGGGTAATTCAAAAAGCTGATGGATTTGTTCATAATTAATTCTCTAAACAAGCATTTAAAAGGGGAGGAGGGGAAGAGAATGAAATGTCAGACATCTAAAACTTAAAGAGTATTGCTAGTCTGGTGTGTGCTGGGGAAAGGATGTTTGATTGTTTTTAAAATAAATTATGGTATACAAATATTTACCAATAAATAGTGGCAGGGAGTCACAGAAAGTGAAGAAAGGCTCTTTCATATCTTTGCAAACTTGCACCTCAGCCAAAACAGAGTCATACGTAGACTCAACTCATTCCGCCTCTCAGGAAAAAGAATGAGGCACCAAGTTAAATCTAAGGGGGGAAAAAATCCTTTGCTTTTATTTCCACATTAAAACAGATAAAATTGTATGGAATGCATGAATGCAACACAGGCCTAAATCAGAAGTTTGCATAAAAATTAGGTATCATGTTGTACAACTACATTTCATTTTCTAATCAAAGAGGAAATGTTTCCTTAGCTTTAAATGCCCCAGACTGCCTTTATAATTTAACAAACAAAACCCCAAAAATCAAACAGGTTATACTGAAACTAAGTCTAATAAAACACTGCTTGTATACTCTTAAGTCTCCAGCCTTTAATCATGTTGCTCCCTGGACCTGAGATATATACCATCCCAATTCTACACATTCAAACCTTACTCATCCTCCAAAATGCCTCCTCTACTAGAAGTAGTATTACCACCCTTTGATTTCATGTAGTATTTTATCTTCACTCCTTTAAGGCATGTATCACTTTCTATCACCCACACAATCTCCAAACATGTCTTAGCTCCTACGTAGTGGGCACCACAAGAGCAACAGGCACACCTTGGTAGCTCTTACACTAACTAGGACTTACGAGTAATAGGTATTAGTTGAATTCCAGTAACTTCCTGTAATACACTGAAGCACTGGTTCTCAGATCAGCAGCCAAAGCACCATCTGGGAACACTTTTTTAGAAATGCAAAGTCTTGGGCTTCCCTAGTGGCGCAGTGGTTGAGAATCCGCCTGCCGATGCAGGGGACACGGGTTCGTGCCCCGGTCCGGGAAGATCCCACATGCCGCGGAGCGGCTAGGCCCATGAGCCATGGCCGCTGAGCCTGCGCGTCCGGAGCCTGCGTTCCGCAACGGGAGAGGTCACAACAGTGAGAGGCCCGCGTACCGCAAAAAAAAAAAAAAAAAAAAAAGAAATGCAAAGTCTTGAGCCCCACCCCAGACCCACTGAATCAGAAACTCTGAGGGTGAGGCCCAGCAATCTGTTATTTTAACAAACTGTCCACATGATTCCAATGTGGCTAAATATGAGAAACACAGGGGCAAAAAGAGTCCGGGTGGTATGGGGGTGAAGAAGCAGTCACAGCTACAACCTAAACTGTCAGGTACTGCTTGCTATTCAGAACAGAGGAGGTGGAAAGAGGTGCTGGCCTTGAAGTCACCTCCTATTAAATACACTAATACTAATGCTCTTAGAGTGAAGGATCTTTTAAAATCATCCTCTCTTTCATTCTATACATTGATATTTCCATACAGATATGACTAAAAAGAAGGCTGTTTAGTTTACTGATACATACCTGCCTGAGAAATACAGATCAGCCTGAACAAATGAATCTTTTTGAAGGCATAAAGGTTTATCCTTTATGATGTTTTACAATTAGGCTACACAGAAGAAGCCATTCTCTCAAAGTATAAAGCAGGTTTTACCAGGTACTTAGTAACACAGCCAGTCAGTCTAGTTACAATGGTTTTTCACTATTACAGAAGGCACACCCTCAAACTTCAGCTTTGTTTACCTGCATGTGGGCTGCATTACAAAAAGAAAAGAAGGGACTTCCCTGGGGGCGCAGTGGTTAAGAATCAGCCTGCCAATGCAGGGGACATGGGTTCGAGCCCTGGTCCAGGAAGATCCACATGCCTCAGAGCGACTAAGCCCGTGTGCCACAACTACTGAGCCTGCACTCTAGAGCCCATGAGCCACAACTACTGAGCCCGCAAGCCACAACTACTGAAGCCTGCGTGCCTAGAGCCCATGCTCCGCAACAAGAGAAGCCACTGCAGTGAGAAGCCCGCACAGCACAAAGAGTAGCCCCTGCTCACTGCAATTAGAGAAAGCCCGTGTGCAGCAACAAAGACCCAACGCAGCCATAAATAAATAAATAAATAAAGAGAGAAAAGGAAACTTATTTCTCCCACTCGACCAAACATATTGCAATTAATCATCTAAGCAATATAAGCTACCATAATCCAAACAGAAACAACTTTGTATTGAATATCTGATTCACAAAGCCAGAGACAGTCACGAGGAATTGATCAGGAACACTGAGTTTATTCTTAAATAAATATAATTTAAATAAAAGCCAGAAAAAAAGTAAATCTCTCAAAGAAGCCAACAGTTTGTATACTGTATTATCATAAACAGACCAGCTCACTGTACACAATCTTAAATTCACCCTACAGGGTGAATATCAGCTCTCACAGCCTGAGACGTCATGCAAGGTCATGTTCCCATATACAGGTGATATAAAGCTGTGGTTCTCAAAGTGTGGTCCCAAGATCAACACAGCAGCAGCATCTGGGAACTTGTTAGAAATACAAATTTTCATACCCTACCCCAAACCTTCTGAATCAAACACTTGGAGATGAAGCCCCAGAAATCTGTTTTAACAAACCTTCCAGGTGATTCTAATGAACCACTAATGTGTGAGAGCCACTGATTCTCTAAAGAGAATCTCGACCTCTGAAGGGAGCTACAGGTCTGAACTATCTGGGATCATCAGTAATTTTTTTTCAAAAACTGAGAGCAATGCTATTCTCATTGGCACAAGCAATGGCAGCTGGAAGTCCTACTGTTACAGTTATAAGCCCCTTTTATTTCATAATAAATTCAAAGGTACTGATTTTAAACAATGAATAGGACTCTCTGGATATTATAAATATTCCATTCTAGTACATTATGTTCTCACTTCTACGTTAGGACGCAATGGTCACCACAAATGAAGCCCAGTAAAAGTCCTGCAACATCAGTGATATCAGACAGCACAAAAGCGTACACATGTGCAAGAAGGGAGGAGGGAGAAAGAGAAAAAGAAATAAGAGAACACATGGGGAAAAAATCAAGACCAAAAACCAAAGTTGCAAGAGGGTACTCTCATCCTAAGATGAAACTCTGACTCATTTATAGTCAACAAAAATGACTCATTTTGGGTGCCTATGTTCTCTTCTCTCCGTCAAACATTATAATTTTATAATTAAAAATTTACAGGGGGCAGGCTGTGGAGATAAATAAAAGAGCAGATTACACCATACTCCTAATAAACTTATAGACAATTCTAGACTGAAAAGTTTTTGCATTCTTGGCATCCTGACTTTAAAATTCAAGAGAAAAGGAATAGGAAAATCTGTATCCAACCAAACTATGCTCCACAATAGAACAGCAACACAAAGCCACGGTTATGTACCAATGTTACACAGCTCTGAAACCAGCAACAACGAATTCATTCTGGAAACACTGATGGAAATCACATTTTTCTCGTAAGATACAGTCTTCTTAAAATTTCATTTCTATGTTTGATTTTCCTTTATCCTTGTTTCAGAACACCCAAACTTACTAACAGATGTTCTTCATTGAAAACTATAGATAATAATTATTTGCGGGACTTCCCTGGTGGTGCAGTGGTTAAGAATCCGCCTGCCAATGCAGGGGACATGGGTTCAAGCCCTGGTCTAGGAAGATCCCACATGCCGCGGAGCAACTAAGCCCATGTGCCACAACAACTAAGCCTGCGCTCTAGAGCCCGTGAGCCACAACTGCCAATGCAGGGGACACGGGTTTGAGCCCTGGTCTGGGAAGATCCCACATGCCGTGGAGCAACTAAGCCCATGTGCCACAACAACTAAGCCTGCGCTCTAGAGCCCGTGAGCCACAACTACTGAGGCCACGTGCCACAACTACTGAAGTCCACGCACCTAGAGCTCGTGCTCCACAACAAGAGAAGCCACCGCAATGAGAAGCCCGCGCGCTGCAACGAAGAGTAGCCCTCGCTTGCCGCAACTAGAGAAAGTGCGTGCGCAGCAACGAGGGCCCAACACAGCCAACAATAAATAAATAAATAAATAAATAAATAAAAAGAAAAAAGAGTGATGGGAAGTCTTTGAAGGGTTTAAAACTAATAAAATAAAATAATTATTTGCAATATACATAGCTTTGCAATTTGAGTTATCCAGATATTCATACTGCTTTGGAAAAGATTGTTTTCCTGACCCCTGACCCTTACATAGGACTTTAAGTGGAAAACTGCTTGTGGGTTGATGTAGAAATGTGAAATGATGGGTAAAAAACCCAAAAGTACTTAAGTCAAAAGCACAATGAGAGTAATAGTACACATTGGCCAATTTGGGTACACTAGGAAGAGACAGAGAGGATGACACATATGGACTGAAAAATGTAATTCTTTTAATACCATTTTAACTAAATTATATTACTTCAAATTTTGTCCAAATGGCTTGTATAGAAAGTAGGCAGAGAGGGAACTTTCCTCAACATAATAAAGGCCATATATGACAAACCCAGAGCCAATATCGTCCTCAATGGTGAAAAACTGAAACCATTTCCACTGAGATCAGTAACGACAAGGTTGCCCACTCTCACCACTCTTATTCAACATAGTTATGGAAGTTCTAGCCACAGCAATCAGAGAATAAAAAGAAATAAAAGGAATCCAAATAGGAAAAGAAGAAGTAAAGCTGTCACTGTTTGCAGATAACATACTATACATAGAGAATACTAAAGATGCTACCAGAAAACTATTAGAGCTAATCAATAAATTTGGTAAAGTAGCAGGATACAAAATTAATGCACAGAAATCTCTGGCATTCTTATACACTAATGATGAAAAATCTGAGAGTGAAATTAAGAAAACACTCCCATTTACCACTGCAACAAAAAGAATAAAATATCTAGGAATAAACCTACCTAAGGAGACAAAAGACCTGTATGCAGAAAACTATAAGACACTGATGAAAGAAATTAAAGATGATACAAATAGGTGGAGAAATATACCATGTTCTTGGATTGGAAGAATCAACAGTGTGAAAATGACTCT
>NC_041221.1:59385869-59387884 GCF_002837175.3 Physeter macrocephalus
TGTAAAGCAGAAACTAACACACCATTGTAAAGCAATTATACTCCAATAAAGATGTTAAAAAATAAATAAATAAATAAGATAGGTCACAAAAAAAGTTTGAGTTAAGATTTATGTACCTGAACCAGAAAAACAATACATGTGTAAAGATTCTGCATCCTTTAAGAAGCATTTACAAAAACATTTTCTGGAGTTTAGGTAAACCCTCATCACCATAGTGACTTTCTTAAATTCCCTGGCTAAGAGAAAATATTCTAGCTTTCCTGTCTATTTTCTGTTGGTTAATGTAGGAAACATATTCTTAAAGACACAGGTATAGTGCTTGATGAAAAAGTACTGAACTAAGACTAGAATGGTGAAACCTATAAAGAAGCTCAACAAACTCTGAGTAGTACAAATATAAAGACAGAACCATACCTAGACACATCACAGTAAAATTAACAAAAGCAGTATGAGAGAAGATAATACATCACATAAAGGCAAACAAGAATACAACTAACAGATTATTTCTCATCAGAAACAATAGAAACCAGAAGACTGTGCTATGACATATTCCAAAATTTGGAAAAGAAAATAGCAAAGAATTTTGTATCCAACAAAATTATTCTTGAAAAATTAAAGCAAAGAAAAGGTATTTCCAGACAAAAAAAAAAGCTGAGAATTTGTTGCTAGCAAACCTGAGCCACGAAAATACTAAAGAAATTTCTTCGGCCTGAGAGGAATTACATCTGATGGTAACTGGAATTCCAAACCCTCCACTGGGCACCCTGGAAATCCAGTTCTATAAACAAAGAAACCTGTATTTTCCTGTATCTTTAAACTCTTCACTGAAGATTCACTACATCTCTTAATCATCAAAGAGACTTTCACCTAATTTCTTCTATTAATTTCTTTAAACGTGACTGTTTAAAGCAAAAATTACAACACAATTTTGTTGAGTTTATAATGTATACAGATGTAATATATGACAATAATAACCCAAAGTGTGTGGACGTTGGGGGCACAGAGCTAGCTATACTGTATACAAAGGGCTAATTTTGCCATAAGAAAGTCAGCATTGTTTAGACGAACGAAGATGGCAGAATAGAAGCACATGCTCTCACTCCCTCTTGTGACAACAGCAGAATCACAACTAGCTGCTGGACAATCATCGACAGGAAGACACTGGAACTCACCAAAAAAGATACCCCACATCCAAAGACAAAGGAGAAGCCACAATGAGACAGTAGGAGGGGCGCAATCACAGAAAAATTAAATCCCATAACTGCTGGGTGGGTGACTCACAGACCACAGAACACTTATACCACAGAAGTCCACCCACTGCAGTGAAGGTTCTGAGCCCCACGTCAGGCTTCCCAACCTGCGGGTCCGGCAACAGGAGGAGTAGTTCCTAGAGAATGAGACTTTGAAGGCTACTGGGATTTGATTGCAGGACTTCAACAGAACTGGGGGAAACAGAGACTCCACTCTTGGAGGGCACACACAAAGTGGTATGCGCATCGGGACACAGAGGAAGGAGCAGTGACCCCAGGGAAGACTGAACCAGACCTACCTGCTAGTGTTGGAGGGTCTCCTGCGGAGGCTGGCGGGGGCAGTGGTGGCTGTGGCTCATCGTGGGGACAAGGACACTGGCAGCAGAAGTTCTGGGAAGTACTCCTTGGTGTGAGCCCTCCCAGAGTCCACCATTAGCACCACCAAAGAGCCAAAGTAGGCTCCAGTGTTGGGTTGCCTCAGGCCAAACAACCAACAGGGAGGGAACCCAGCCCCACCCATCAGCAGTCAAGCGGATTAAAGTTTTACTGAGCTCCGCCCACCAGAGCAACAGTCAGCTCTACCCACCCACCAGTCCCTCCCATCAGGAAACTTGCACAAGCCTCTTAGCCTCATCCACCAGAGGGCAGACAGCAGAAGCAAGAAGAACTACAATCCTGCAGCCTGCAGAACAAAAACCACATTCACAGAAAGACAGACAAGATGAAAAGGCAGAGGGCTATGTACCAGATAAAGGAACAAGATAA
>NC_041221.1:59388514-59389942 GCF_002837175.3 Physeter macrocephalus
GGTTTGTGACCACCTAGAGGGGTGGGATAGGGAGGGTGGGACGGAGGGAGACACAAGAGGGAAGAGATATGGGAACATATGTATATGTATAACTGATTCACTTTGATGTAAAGCAGAAACTAACACACCATTGTAAAGCAATTATACTCCAATAAAGATGTTAAAAAATAAATAAATAAATAAGATAGGTCACAAAAAAAGTTTGAGTTAAGATTTATGTACCTGAACCAGAAAAACAATACATGTGTAAAGATTCTGCATCCTTTAAGAAGCATTTACAAAAACATTTTCTGGAGTTTAGGTAAACCCTCATCACCATAGTGACTTTCTTAAATTCCCTGGCTAAGAGAAAATATTCTAGCTTTCCTGTCTATTTTCTGTTGGTTAATGTAGGAAACATATTCTTAAAGACACAGGTATAGTGCTTGATGAAAAAGTACTGAACTAAGACTAGAATGGTGAAACCTATAAAGAAGCTCAACAAACTCTGAGTAGTACAAATATAAAGACAGAACCATACCTAGACACATCACAGTAAAATTAACAAAAGCAGTATGAGAGAAGATAATACATCACATAAAGGCAAACAAGAATACAACTAACAGATTATTTCTCATCAGAAACAATAGAAACCAGAAGACTGTGCTATGACATATTCCAAAATTTGGAAAAGAAAATAGCAAAGAATTTTGTATCCAACAAAATTATTCTTGAAAAATTAAAGCAAAGAAAAGGTATTTCCAGACAAAAAAAAAAGCTGAGAATTTGTTGCTAGCAAACCTGAGCCACGAAAATACTAAAGAAATTTCTTCGGCCTGAGAGGAATTACATCTGATGGTAACTGGAATTCCAAACCCTCCACTGGGCACCCTGGAAATCCAGTTCTATAAACAAAGAAACCTGTATTTTCCTGTATCTTTAAACTCTTCACTGAAGATTCACTACATCTCTTAATCATCAAAGAGACTTTCACCTAATTTCTTCTATTAATTTCTTTAAACGTGACTGTTTAAAGCAAAAATTACAACACAATTTTGTTGAGTTTATAATGTATACAGATGTAATATATGACAATAATAACCCAAAGTGTGTGGACGTTGGGGGCACAGAGCTAGCTATACTGTATACAAAGGGCTAATTTTGCCATAAGAAAGTCAGCATTGTTTAGACGAACGAAGATGGCAGAATAGAAGCACATGCTCTCACTCCCTCTTGTGACAACAGCAGAATCACAACTAGCTGCTGGACAATCATCGACAGGAAGACACTGGAACTCACCAAAAAAGATACCCCACATCCAAAGACAAAGGAGAAGCCACAATGAGACAGTAGGAGGGGCGCAATCACAGAAAAATTAAATCCCATAACTGCTGGGTGGGTGACTCACAGACCACAGAACACTTATACCACAGAAGTCCACCCACTGGA
>NC_041221.1:59395996-59413838 GCF_002837175.3 Physeter macrocephalus
TGAAAAGAAGTGAAGACAGACTAAGGGACCTCTGGGACAACATTAAACGCAACAACATTCTCATTATAGGGGTCCCAGAAGGAGAAGCGAGAGAGAAAGGACCAGAGAAAATATTTGAAGAGATTAAAATCGAAAACTTCCCTAGCATAGGAAAGGAAATAGCCACCCAAGTCCAGGAAGCGCAGAGAGTCCCATACAGGATAAACCCAAAGAGAACCATGCCAAGACACATAGTAATCAAACTTGAAAAAATTAAAGACAAAGAAACATTATTAAAAGCAGCAAGGGAAAAACGACAAATAACATACAAGGGAACTCCCATAAGATTAACAGCTGATTTCTCATCAGAAACTCTACAAGGCAGAAGGGAGTAGCATGATAAACTTAAAGTGATGAAAGGGAAGAAACTACAACCAAGATTACTCTACCTGGCAAGGATCTCATTCAGAGTCGATGGAGAAATCAAAAGCTTTACAGACAAGCAAAAGCTAAGAGAATTCAGCACCACCAAACCAGCTCTACAACAAATGCTAAAGGAACTTCTCTAAGTGGGAAACACAAGAGAAGAAAAGGACCTACAAAAACAAACTAAAGGGCTTCCCTGGTGGCGCAGTGGTTGAGAGTCCGCCTGCCGATGCAGGGGACGCGGGTTCGTGCCCCGGTCCGGGGGGATCCCACATGTCGCGGAGCTGCTGGGCCCATGGGCCATGGCCACTGAGCCTGTGCTTCCGGAGCCTGTGCTCTGAAACGGGAGAGGCCACAACAGTGAGAGGCCCACGTACAACAACAACAACAACAACAACAACAAATACTAAAAACAATTAAGAAAATGGTCATAGGAACATACATATCGATAATTACCTTAAACGGGAATGGATTAAATGTTCCAACCAAAAGACACAGGCTTGCTGAAAGGATACAAAAACAAGAGGAAATCGACACTAACACAATAATAGTGGGGGACTTTAACAACTCACTTACACCAATGGACAGATCATCCAAAATGAAAATAAATAAGGAAACAGAAGCTTCAAATGACACAATTGACCAGACAGATTTAACTGACATTTATAGGACATTCCATCCAAAAACAGCAGATTACATTTTCTTCTCAAGTGCACACGGAACATTCTCCAGGATAGATCACATCTTGGGTCACAAATCAAGCCTCGGTAAATTTAAGAAAACTGAAATCATATCAAGCATCTTTTCTGACCACAACGAAAAAATCTCAAATAAACAATCAAACCTAACACCTAAAGGAACTAGAGAAAGAAGAACAAACAAAACCCAAAGTTGGCAGAAGGAAAGAAATAAAGATCAGAGCAGAAATAAATGAAATAGAAACAAAGAAAACAATAGCAAAGATCAAAAAAACTAAAAGTTGGTTCTTGGAGAAGATAAACAAAATTGATAAACCATTAGCCTGACTCATCAAGAAAAAGAGTGCGAGGACTCAAATCAATAAAATTAGAAATGAAAAAGGAGACGTTACAACAGACAACACAGAAATACAAAGCATCCTAAGAGACTAATACAAGCAGCTCTATGCCAATAAAATGGACAACCTGGAAGAAATGGACAAATTCTTAGAAAGGTATAACCTTCCAAGACTGAACCAGGAAGAAATAGAAAATATGAACAGACCAATCACAAGTAATGAAATTGAAACTGTGATTAAAAATCTTCCAACAAACAAAAGTCCAGGACCAGATGGCTTCACAGGTGAATACTAACAAACATTTAGAGAAGAGCTAACACCCATCCTTCACAAACTATTCCAAAAAATTGCAGAGGAAGGAACACTCCCAAACTCATTCTATGAAGCCACCATCACCCTGATACCAAAACCAGACAAAGACGACACAAAGAAAGAAAACTACAGGCCAATATCACTGATGAACATAGATGCAAAAATCCACAACAAAATACTAGCAAACAGAATCCAACAGCACATTAAAAGGATCATACACCATGATCAAGTGGGGTTTATCCCAGGAATGCAAGGATTCTTCAATATACACAAATCAATCAACATGATACACCATATCAACAAACTGAAGGAGAAAAACCATATGATCATCTCAATAGATGCAGAGAAAGCTTTTGACAAAATTCAACACCCATTTATGATAAAAACCCTGCAAAAAGTAGGCATAGAGGGAACTTTCCTCAACATAATAAAGGCCATATATGACAAACCCACAGCCAGCATTGTTCTCAATGGTGAAAAACTGAAACCATTTCCACTAAGATCAGGAACAAGACAAGGTTGCCCACTCTCACCACTCTTATTCAACATAGTTTTGGAAGTACTAGCCACAGCAATCAGAGAAGAAAAAGAAATAAAAGGAATCCAAATAGGAAAAGAAGAAGTAAAGCTGTCACTATTTGCAGATGACATGATATTATACATAGAGAATCCTAAGGATGCTACCAGAAAACTACTAGAGCTAATCAATGAATTTGGCAAAGTAGCAGGATACAAAATTAATGCACAGAAATCTCTGGCATTCTTATACACTAATGATGAAAAATCTGAGAGTGAAATTAAGAAAACACTCCCATTTACCATTGCAACAAAAAGAATAAAATATCTAGGAATAAACCTACCTAAGGAGACAAAAAACTTGTATGCAGAAAACTATAAGACACTGATGAAAGAAATTAAAGATGATACAAATAGGTGGAGAAATATACCATGTTCTTGGATTGGAAGAATCAACATTGTGAAAATGACTCTAGTGGAGAAAAGACAGTCTCTTCAGTAAGTGGTGCTGGCAAAACTGGACAGCTACATGTAAAAGAATGAAATTAGAACATTCTCTAACACCATACACAAAAATAAACTCAAAATGGATTCGAGACCTAAATGTAAGACCAGACACTATAAAACTCTTAGAGGGGGCTTCCCTGGTGGCGCAGTGGTTGAGAGTCCGCCTGCCAATGCAGGGGACACGGGTTCGTGCCCCAGTCCGGGAAGATCCCACATGCCACGGAGCGGCTGGGCCCGTGAGCCATGGCCACTGAGCCTGCACGTCTGGAGCCTGTGCTCTGCAATGGGACAGGCCACAACAGTGAGAGGCCTGTGTAATGCAAAAAAAAAAAAAAAAGAAAAAAAAACTCTTAGAGGAAAACATAGGAAGAACACTCTTTGACATAAATCACAGCAAGATCTTTTTTGATCCACCTCCTAGAGTAATGGAAATAAAAAACAAAAATAAACAAATGGGACCTAATGAAACTTCAAAGCTTTTGCACAGCAAAGGAAACTGTAAACAAGACGAAAAGACAACCCTCAGAATGGGAGAAAATATTTGCCAATGATTCAACGGACAAAAGATTAATCTGCAAAATACATAAACGGCTCATGTAGCTCCATGGAAGCAACCTAAATGCCCATCGACAGACGAATGGATAAAGAAGTTGTGGTACATGTATATAATGGAACATTACTCAGCCATAAAAAGGAACGAAATGGAGTCATTTGTTGAGACATGGATGGATCTAGAGACTGTCATACAGAGTGAAGTAAGTCAGAAAAAGAAAAACAAATATTGTATATTAACGCATTTATGTGGAACCTAGAAAAATGGTACAGATGAACCGGCGTGCAGGGCAGAAGTTGAGACACAGATGTAGAGAACATATGGACACCAAGGGGGGTAAGCCACGGGGGGCGGTGGGGATGGTGGTGTGCTGAATTGGGCGACTGGGATTGACATGTATACACTGATGTGTATGAAATTGATGACTAATAAGAACCTGCTGTATAAAAAAATAAAATTCAGAAATTAAAAAAAAAGTCAGCATTAACTTGAAGTAAATTATGACAAAAAGATGTAATCACTAGAGAAACACCAAAAAACAAGCAAAAAATTAGACTGAATGTCAGCAGAATACTTAAAATTTTACACTAAAAAATATTTGTGTAATACAAAAGAAAGCAGTATAAGAATAAAAATCAAGAGATGAAAGAACAGAAATTACACCTGAAACTAATATGTTATAATACATTGCATGTCAATTATTCCTCAATTTAAAAAAAAGATAGCAAGATGAGACAAATAGAAAACACAGAGCAAAATGGCAGACCTAAATCCACAATGGATAATTACATTAAATGTGAATTAATTAAACACTCTAATCAAAAAGCAGGGATTTTTTACACTAGATTAAAAAGTATAAACAAGATCTGACCTACATACTTTAAATATCCAACAAACGCACTTTATATTCAAAAATTCAAATGAACTAAAAGTTTTACTTATGGAAAATATATACTATCCAAGCAATAAAACATGAGAGTATGAGAGTGGCTATATATTATTATCAGACAAAATAGACTTAAGGTAAAGGATATTTCTAGAAACAAAGAGAGACAGTTCATATATACACTAATATGTATAAAATGGATAACTAATCAGAACCTGCTGTATAAAAAAATTAATAAAATTCAAAAATTCACAAAAAAGAGAGACAGTTCATACAGAAAAGGGTACCTACAGCTGGAAAAAAGAACATTTCGAAATGTTATACAACAAAGAGCAGAATCACAAAATAAATGAAACAAAAGCTAACAGAAAGGAAAGAACAAAAACAATCAACAGTTATAGAGATTTCAAACTCCTAAGAATAACTGACAAAACATCCTGTAGAAAATTCATACAGATATAGATTATTTGAATAACACTATCAATCAACTTAACCAAATTTACATCTATAGAACATTCCACCCCCAAAACAGCAGAATACACATTCTCTTCAAATGCACATGGTATATTCTCAAGGACAGATCATATGCTGGGCAATGAAATGAACCTCAATAAATTTAAAAGCATTCTAATCATACAAAGTATGTTCTATGATTACAGTGTAATTTAACCAGAAATAAATTACAGAAAGATAAATTACCCGTAGATCAAAGAGGAAAACACAAGAGAAATTAGAAAATATTTCTAGTTAAATGAAAATGAAGATACAATATATCAAAATTTGTGACATAGCTAATGATCTAGGTTTCTACCTTATGAAACTACAAAAAAGAGCAAATAAAACTGAAAGCAAAAGAAAGTAAATAAAATAGCAGAAAGAAAGGAAATTGAATACAGAAAAACAATAAAGTCAATGACCCCAAAAGAAACCAATGAAACTAATAAAAAGATTAATAAAATTGAAAGCTTCGTGACAGACCACTCCAGAAAAAAGAGTTTAAGACACAAATTATCAATGGCAGGAATATAAGAGAGGCTTGCTCTACACTTCTTACAAACAATAGAAAGACAGTAAGGAGACTCTGTGAACAACTTGATGTCAATAAATTTGATAATTTAGATAAATGGACAAATCCTTAAAAGGCAAATGATGAAAGCTCATATAAGAAAGAGATAACAAGGACTTCCCTGGTGGCGCAGTGGTTAAGAATCCACCTGCCAATGCAGGGGACATGGGTTCAAGCCCTGGTCTGGGAAGATTCCCACATACCGCGGAGCAACTAAGCCCGTGCGCCACAACTACTGAGCCTGCGCTCTAGAGCTCGTGAGCCACAACTACTGAGCCTGCGTGCCACAACTACTGAAGCCCGCGCACCTAGAGCTGTGCTCTGCAACAAGAGAAGCCACCACAATGAGAAGCCCGTGCACCATAATGAACAGCAGCCCCCACTCGCCGCAACTAGAGAAAGCCTGCACACAGCAACAAACACCCAATGCAGCCAAAAATAAATAAATTAAATAAATAAATTTTTTTAAAAAAGAAAGCGATAACCTGATAATCCTACATCCATTTTTTAAAAAAACATTCCTACAAAGAAAACTCCAAGTCTAAATGTATTTACTGGCAAATTCTACCAAACCTTAATACCAAACATTGATACCAAATCTAGGCAACAACTTTACAAGAAAACTATAGACAAATAACACTCATGAACACAGAAGTAAAAATCATTAACAAAACATTAGCAAATTGAATCCACTTAATATAAAAAGATTTTATATACCATGACCAAGTGGAGTTTATTCCCAGGAATGAAAAGTTGCTTTAATATTCCAAAATTAAAGGGATACATTATATTGAGAGAATAAAGAAGAAAAACAATATGACCTTCTCAACAGCCATAGAAAAGGCATCTGACAAACCACACACTTTCTACAAAAATCCAATAAAGGACATCTACAGAAAACACATAGGTAATATATTTAATGGTGAAATACTGAGTGCTTTCTACCTAAGGTCAGGAATAAGACAAGCATATCTGCTCTCACCACTTCTTTCAACATTGTATTAGCAATCTTAGCCAGTATAATATAGCAAGGAAAAGAAATAAAAGGCAATATAAAAGGGAAAAAAAGAAGTATAACTCTCTATTCACAGACAGTATGAAGAGGAACAGAGAAAATCTTGAAGAACCTATAAAGGAAGTTACTCCAACTAATAAGTTACATTAACAAGGTTATAGGATAAAAGGCCAAATAAAACCATATTAAAAAACCACCTTTTTGTTTATTTCTAAACATAACAATTAGAAATCAATTAAAAAATTTTTTTTAAACCCTTTCATAATAGTATCAAGAAATATTAAAAACTCAGTGATATATTTAACAAAATGTGTGCATGACATGGACACCAAAATCTAAAAACTATTGCTAAGAGAAACTAAAGAACATCAAATAAATGGAAAGATATACCATACCCATGGATTAGAGGACTTAATATCAAAATGGCAGTTCTTCACAAACTGATCAACAAATTAGGAGCAATCTCTATCAAAATAAGCTTTCTCTTCTCCAGCCAAGCCACTAATTATCCCTTCCAACCCAACTCTTCCACTGTACATTCTGGAATTCCAATTCTATGGTTAAAATCCTCTGTATTTCCCTGTGTCTTCAAACTCTTCACTGAAACTTCACATCTCCTAGTCATTAAATTAAAGAGCCTTTCCTAGGACACTGCTTGGCCCTGTATTACTATCAAAGCAGAGAATGAGATATCTACATCCCACACCTTAAGAGTCCAATGTTGGTCTTGATTATCTTCATCACTCCTCAAAGCCATTTCTGGACCATTCTTTCCCTCTTATAAAAAATGCTTGCTTACCTAAGCTCAAATCAACAATACCATCTTCTGCTATCTACTTCTCAACCAATTAGCACTTAAGTCACTTTCCCCCCTTCATTAAGACTTTACACCCATATCAGTCTTCATATCATCACCTCAGAGCTTGCCATTCAACAGCTTGTCTATTCTTTGGCCTTGTTATCAACAGGGAGGTTCTATTCCATTGTCAACATTTGTTGACATAAGTCTTCCCTGCTCGACTAAGCTCCATGAAGATAGAAACCAGAGCTGTCTTGTTCACTGCTGAATGCCAAGCACATAGCATAATGCATACTCTTAAATAAGGTGTTTTTTCATCCCCACTAAATGCAAATACTGAGGGGTACTAGCAGGCCTCTGTGACTTACAAAAGAACTAACAAGGACAATAAAGTGTCTGGGAATCATATCTTTAAAAAGAAAATCAGAGGATGTTTTTCTGAGAGAAAGTATTCGTTGGATGAATAAAAAAAGGAAATTGGTAACAGCTATCTTAAAATACAAGAAGGTCAAACATATAGAAAAGGAAAGATTGACAATTCTGAGACTTGGGATGAGGAATTTGCTCTGCTACTAATTAGTGGCTTTATTCAATGCTACTGGCCCTCTGTCTGCTCATCTATAAATTAAAGGCATTAGACCTTCTGGGTTCCAAACATTCTCTTTCATTCATGTCTAACAGTGCTCCTGATAGAAAGTAGCCCAACGAGTGTGTTATAAGAAAGCAACCTGAGGACCTAAAGCTATCAAAATATGAATGAAGTTACCTTACAAAAAATATACTCTAAGAATACTAAGAGATCTAGCAGAGCTTCATACCTGGTTGGACTAGATCAGAAGTAAGTAAACTATAACCCACAGGGCAGCCACTGTTTATGTAATAAATAAAGTTTCACTGGGACACAGCTACACTCATTTGTTCAAGGACTGTCTGTGACTGCTTTTTCCTGCTACAAAGGCAGAGTTGGATACTAGTCAACATACGGCCCACAGAGCCTAAAATATTTATTACCTGGCACCTTAAGAAAAAGTTTGCTGACCCTGGTCTGTATGATCTAAAAGGTTCATTTTATATTATTATACACTGAAGATGAAAAGAGTTGCATTAAAATGCTCTTAAATAGAGTATAGGGATAAAACAGGAAAAAAGAGTATGTAGAGAAAATAGATCAAACATGATCTCAGTTCATCTACTGGTGATTACACTAGCTTCTCTGAGTTAGTGGATGGCTCATCTTCCGATCACTGAAACCTTCTATTCCAAGAATACACAAGATAAAACAAGCATTAAAAATTTAACACGCACCTGCCCTCCTTCACTTTTTGTGCATTCCCTCGACATATGTAGTTTTCAATGTAGCCATCACTGCAGTTGATTTTTGACCAGTCTGGGTCACAAACATCCAAGAAGTGAGGCCGCAGTCTGCCTATCGAATACTTGGCAATATCAGTCAGGGACTGACTAGCAGCTGCACCAAATAAAAATGTTCCAATGGCTTTGTAAATAGTGGCTATGTAGTTATTCCTGATAAAGGAATTCGAGTGCAAGAGGTTAAAGTAAACAGATAGGGTTTCTCCAACAATCATCTGAAAAAAAAAAAAAACAGAAAAATAATATGTTAAGGCAGCAACCACGCACTTTAAACAAAGTAAAAACTAGAAAAGAAGATGGTAAATCACAATAAAATATTAGTTTTAAAAATACCTCCCCCTTTTTTCCTTTTCAAATGGAGAACAGGATATCTAATTCTAGACCACAAAAAAAGGTGTCAGATCAATTGATACTTTGCTTACAGAGCAATGGCAAAGCCAAAATAATTTCAAAGTCTACCTTGAAACAATAAAGCCTTATTTCTTTACTTGTATTCAAATAAACTGAGCCTTAATAAGTAGACAAGGATGTATCATGGAGGATAAAAACCATGGTTTTTCAAAGAATACAAACTTCAATTACATAAGTAATTTTATCTGACAGAGTCTGCATTTGCATCAAACATTCCTTTGAATAAAACATATTCATCATGTTAAAAAGGGTAAAACAGTCCCACAGAGAGGAAAAAGCCAATATAATAAAAGCAGGGATCAAACACAGAGGCCAAAGGGTACAGAGGGCAGAGATCAGCTGTCAAGGCCTCCCAGTCCTGCCTCTCTCGGAGACATTTAGGGCTGGCTTCCTTAACAAGTCTCATTAAAAGACCAAACACACACTTGATGCTCTCCTTCTCCAAGACAACATTTCAAGTGATTCCTTCCTCTTTAATTTTCACTGACTTTTGTAAAATGGGAGTCAGAGGCTTCCCAGATTCTATTAGAGTGTGTGTGTGAGCAGGCCCCAGTGTAATTAGTTTAAAGGCATAAAAAGGTTTTCAAATACTTCCCAAGTTCACAGGCCAATATCCTGAGAAATTTGAAAAAATACGGAATGGCAACATTACAAAAAATTACAATTGCTGATAAAATATGCCACACTCTAGCTACCTGAGACCAAAATAAACGCTTAAAAAAAATTCTGCTTGCTAATTTATGTTGGGGGTGGATATAAATCACAAAGTTTCACTTAAGGGTTTCACTGCTTCGTCTTAAATTTACATAAACAATTTTACAAAGCATTCAAACATTTCCATTAGTGACGACTAATTATCTTCAGGTGAGCCTTACCACAGATGAAATAAAGGGTTGCCTCCTGAAAGGGATTTCAAGAACCTGATTATCAAAAATATTTTCCGCGGCTTCCCTGGTGGCGCAGTGGTTGAGGGTCCGCCTGCCGATGCAGGGGACTTGGGTTCGTGCCCCGGTCCGGGGGGATCCCACATGCCGCGGAGCGGCTGGGCCCGTGAGCCATGGCGGCTGAGCCTGCGCATCCGGAGCCTGTGCTCCGTGGCGGAAGAGGCCACGGCAGTGAGAGGCTCCCGTACCGAAAAAAAAAAAAAAAAAAAAAAATTTTTTTCCTCATCTGGCTCAAAGCCTCCTAGATTCCATAATTAGAATGTTATAACTTTGACAACTAGACCATGAACTCTACAAAAGCAAGAATGAATTTTTAGTTGAATAGAAAGCTAGTACCACCATAGTGACCTAAAACAGAGCTGGTGGTCAGTAAATTTCAATTCAAGGTGCTACCTCTTGGGTAAAAAAGTAAACACCCTTAATTTAAACACGTTAAACCCCACAGAAATATATTTCTCATTATAATCCTTAATGTGAATGAATTAATCAAACCTTTGCTGAGAACAGGCCTCACAGGAGAGGAAAACCACACGCACTTCTGGGGATACCATACCTCCCCAACTGTGCTTAGGGTTCTCCCGGGCGACTGCCCTAGAGGCCTTGAATTAAAGTATATTACAGTCTCCTCAGGCTGTTAATGTGTTCCAGCAACTGCCTTGATAGATTAGCAGCAAGAAAGGATATCTCTAATGTTTTGTTATGGAGTTGATCTTTGATAATTTGAAATATATAACAAATATATTAGTCAACCACAATTTGAGCAGTCAAAACTTCTACTTCTCAGCTGTCAGCTCTTCTTGTGTAAGCACTCAACTACTTTCCAAAAACACGTATTTGGTCTCTGTGAGTCTTCCTAGTCATAATGATCATTGTTTAGGGCCACCCAAACCCTGGTTCCTGCCACTGATGACCGAAAATCAGTTCACTAGGAATATTCAGAGCACTGGGCACAGATTAAAAGTTGATCTACAGAAGTGGTATATGCTGAAACTTAACCCTTAATTCTGGGAAAGGGTGTGGGGGGCTCTAAAGCCAACAAATGCTACGTCGACTTACATCATTTTTTTATTATATAAAAAATAGACAATAGAGATGTTCTAAATTAATTCTTCTAAATTAAATGGAGGGATGTGTCTGTGCATTGCACTAAACATGCAAGACATATTTTCGTTTCATTTTAATACCTTATCTTGCCCTTTGAGCCATTTATATCAACTCAGCCTCTGGTGAAGTCCACGCTTAAATTAACTGTGCCCTAATCTTAGAGCTGAGATTACTGGTCACGCAATATTTACTACTCCAAATAAAGACAGGATAAATTATTAAAGAACTAAAGATGATGTTTGGGGAGTAAAACAGAATACTTTGAAGATCAAAGATAATAATTATCTAAATCAGCATGATTCAACCATTTAAAACCTATGTACCAGAGTATTTTCTCACCATCTTCTTTATATCTCTACCAACCAAGATAATTTTATACATCTCTACACTGTCACTACAGTTATGTGTCTTCCACTCAGGACCCACCTTCCCAAAGAACAGTCTAAAATCACTGGCGTACTTCCACTCCTTCCTAAATATCTCTAAATACCTCCATTCCCTTTATTCTACTGAATATCTATCCAAAAAAGTCAAAATGGTCTCATCGGATCAAACAGATTTTTATCAACCCAAATCTTAACTTCTCAGTAGTATAAGACATCACTGACTATTTTGTCCTTATTGAAATTCTCCCTTGGCTTCTGAGAAACTATATTAATTCTGATTCTCTACCGGGCTCCCTCAATCACTCATATATGTGTGGATCATTTGCAAGTCAAATCAAAGGCCTGGTATGAAGTCCCAATCATAGTCCTGATTTTTTTTTTAAAGAAATAATTTACTTTCCAGAAATTAAATTAAACATATACAAGTCTAACCAAGTGCTGCCTGAAAGAAGCTGAGTTAACGAATAAACTGAAATTATTTTAAATTAGTACATAAAACCACTGCCCTTAGCAGTGTTTGTCTTTGTTGATATAGTTGATATGAAAGAAGTACTTTTACAGCACCTTTAAACAGTCTGCTCTTTTTTTTTTTTTTTGTGGTATGCGGGCCTCCCTCTGTTGTGGCCTCTCCCGTCGCGGAGCACAGGCTCCGGACACGCAGGCTCAGCGGCCATGGCTCACGGGCCCAGCCGCTCCGCGGCATGTGGGATCCTCCCAGATCAGGGCGCGAACCCGGTTCCCCTGCATCGGCAGGCGGACGCGCAACCACTGCGCCACCAGGGAAGCCCTAGTCTGCTCTTTTTTAAGAAAACTACACTCAACTTACTTGCTGTTTTATAAAGATAACTTTCTCACAGGTGATGGTGAAATAATCAAAACTTCCAAGTTAATAAAATACAAATAACAATTTTTTGCTAACTGAGTGTCTGTCAGGTTCTGCGCTAGCTGTGCAGGCTACACAGCACCCTGTCCTGTTGCAGGCCTCTGGTCTGTAGCAGATTTCTGTAGCTTTGCTTATGCAGCATTCTTCTTACCGAGACACAAAGAAAAGTAGAACTGAAAGACAAGTACATTTGTAGCAGTGTTTGAGTACTTGAATTTTGTCTGAAATCAGCTATTTGCAGAAGAGTCCTACTAAAATTTTTATATTTAAAGAGCTATTCTCTCAGAAGTACATACTTTATTTTATTTATTTATTTATTTATTTAGGCTGCATCGGGTCTTCGTTGCTGTGCACCAGCTTTCTCTAGTTGTGGCAAGTGGGGGCTACTCTTCGTTGTGGTGCGTGGGCTTCTCATTGCAGTGGCTTCTCTTGTTGCAGAGCACGGGCTCTAGGCACGCGGGCTTCAGTAGTTGTGGCACTCGGGCTCAGTAGCTGTGGCTCGCAGGCTCTAGAGCGCAGGCTCAGTAGTTGTGGCGCACAGGCTTAGTTGCTCCGCGGCATGTGGGATCTTCCTGGACCAGGGCTCGAACCTGTGTCGCCGGCACTGGCAGGTGGATTCTTAACCACTGCACCACCAGGGAAGTCCCAGAAACATATACTTTAAAAAAAAGACCCTGATACTCATACTCCCTCTTTAATGGAAGGATCATAGGCTTGGCTTTCTTTCTTTTAATAGTAAAAACTCAGTGTAAAGATCTGTCTAGATTAAACAAACCACTGATTTCTTAAAACTTCACTATACTGTAGGAGAGTCACCAGCATTACGGCAAAATCTCTCAAGTTTCATTCCAGCACCTAGGACATGCCAGGGTCCATGGCAACAGTGAGGATACCAAGATGAACAAGGCACTACCTCTACCTTCAGAGGTAGAGGTTGCAAGAGGTAGAGGTTGCAAGGCTTCAGAGTCTTGCAAAACAAACATTTGTATAGCAGAGGTTTTCTTTTATTAATTATACACCACAAATTATGAGTTAACTTTTAGTGCTAACAAGGAGCTGTGATCACTCTGCAATAAGACATTAAATTTCTAAATAAAGAAGATTGTTTTGTTTTTTAATAAACTCCAGAACAGACAAACTAGATATGCTATTATCTGTTTGGCCTGTCTCCTGGATGAGACCATATTTTCTGCTTGTAACATAAATCTTATTTCTAAAGTTACAAGTTATGGAGCATAAAACTAATTAAAGTCATAGAATACGAGGTCAAGCGATTATAAAAATCATGTAGTCTAATCACTTGATATCTTCTCCCCAGAGCACATTCTCTAAGCATTCCCACCTGAAACCCTAGAAAACAATAAATACTACAGTGTTTTAGTACCAGTAAAAATTCTTTGTTGTGTTCACTTCTAATTATATATAGAATTCAGGCTCTTCTCTCCTATTTCTGCCGTTATCTAAAAATTCTTTAAAGTAAACTAAATATGGGTTAAATGAAGTCTTAACACCTGTTAAGACTTTTCTAGAACTCAGTAACTAGAAAGTCGGTTCATATGCACAGTCTCAATAAATTATAAAATAATATCATAGGTAAAAAGTATGCTAGAAATACATTGATATAATAGTCATCTATTGCATTATTACTGAAACAATAGCAAACTAGAGCTCTAAAAAAAATCACAGTGACTTAGAAAGGTTAGCATAAAACCTACACATGTTCAGTAAGGTTCTTCTGATTATACATTGTTGCTCTTTTGGCCCCACTTAAAATAGCTGAGATTATTTTGATCAAATAACATTAAAGATTAAAAAAACACATTGTTTTAGAGGGTTATACATTCAATCATTAACAGGTTAACACAAAACTAAGCCAATTGCCCGAAAGTGATAAACTTGGAAAAGCGGATTTAACTTACAACGATAATACTGAATGGAATGATTATTCCACCTAATAACGGATAAGGTATGGTGTCTTCTTTGTAAGGGTACTTGATGGACTCATCATTACAGAATAATCCTCGTTGGAAAGGGGTATGCCTTGAAGTAAGAATTGCAAAAGGCAATCCAGCTAGCAAAAGGAATAAATGAAAATATCATTAAAAAGGAATATCAAAACTAATTAATGGCGATAATTATCCCAGAGACCATGTTTAAAAATACATTTGCCAGGAAAATAATAAGAGCACATGGAAAAAGGAAATGCAGCAACGCATGCAACAGAAGTTAGAAAAGTTATAGTTTAGGGTACAGATCTTTTTTCTACAGGAAACAATGCCTCCAAATCCTCTATCAACCAATTTAACCAAGAGCAACTTCTTCCCTTTGTTTCTGCCCAAATACACTAAACTGATTTTAGGGGAAAAAAATCTCTTCTCATGCTCTTGTTGTCATTTAATCATAGGGTTTTCAACACTATTTTCAAACCACTTTGTCAGGAGCTTTACTTCCAAAAGGTTGAAAACAGCATTTTGACATTCCCCATTTTATCTTGATATTACTACCATATTTGGACAGGTCACGGTCACTGGCTAAGCTATCAGAGTATCTAAATAAAGTTTATCCACTCATTTCTGTACTGTCTACAGCAAGTTTAGAGCTGCTATGAAAAGGAGTCTAAACTTATACCAAGCTTCCTAAGAAAAGATGGACAACGGAGTCAAGCACAAAAGCACCTAAAAGAGCTCTCTCTTTTTTTCATCATCAATGTTTTCCCTAAAGATCATGACTCACACTCATCTCCTGATCTCAGAATGTCTAAACTTTTGTCTAAATGTGAACTTTAAGAATTCAGTCCTCCTTTACTTCATCACTGCACCCGGCATCCTGATTAATACTGACCAGGACTGCTTTCTAAGAGATAGAGTTTAGCAGAAACCCTCAACATGAGTTCTGCTTCAAGACTTTTCCAGGTATGGATGATTCTCTCCCTAAGTGACCCATTCGCCCAGCAGTAATACCATAACCACTAAGCTAACATACTCACTGTATATTCAGGTGTTCTTTCCATGAAGCTCCAAGTCTTGATGACCATTTACAGTTTCTCATCAATTCTGCTAAGCCCTAAAGGCTCAATGACAACAAAGCTTCTGCCACTCTGCCTGATGCATAGACTACAAGTATCAAATGTGTTCAATCTACAAGGGCCAAATGAAAAGGAGAAGCCCATTACTGGTTCTTTTTATTTATCTTCCTGTTTTTCATTTAGACTCTGAATACATAAACCAAAGTTTATTTTTTTGTGTTAACCAATTTGCCAAGCTGTAAAACCATTAGAAGTCTTTATGATGCAAGCAGTGGCCAAGATGGCAGAGAAGGAAGATCCTCAGCTCACCTCCTTCAACAGGCACAGCAAAATCATGATTATTTACAGAGCAACTATCCATAAGAGTGACCTGAAGATTAGCAGAAAAGATCTTATACAGCTAAAGCTATAAAGAAGAAACCACAACAAGACAAGTAGAAAGGGTGAAGGTGCAGTATCGTCACCACTCATATTCCCAGCGTAGGCAACCCACAAATGGGAGAATAATTACAATTGCAGAGGTGCTCCCCAAGGAGCAAAAGGTCCTAGCTCCACATCAGGCTCCTCAACCCAGGGGTGTACACAAGTAATATGAACCTCCAGACTGTCTGGCTCTGAAAGCCAGTAGGGCTTACTTCTGGGAGAGCCAGAGGGCTGTGGGAAATAAAGACTCCACTCTTAAGAGAGCACACACAAAATCTCATATGTTTCAAGACCCAGGGCAGAAGCAGTTATTTGAATGGAGCTTGGGTAGGACCCACCTGCTGATCTTGGAGAGACTCCCAGGAGGCAGAAGGCAACTGAAACTCACTCTGGGAACAACACCACTGGCAGCAGCCATTTGGGGAAGCTCATCCCACCACCAGGACACTGGTGCTGCTAAGTGCCACTTCAGAACCTCCCTCTAGCCAGTCAATGGCAGACCAGGCCTGCCCACCAGACAGCACCAGCCCTGGGATGGCCCAAGCCAGGCAGCTAGGTGGGCAGAACACAGACCTACCCACCAGCAGGTTGACTGCTGTAGAACCCCCTGAGCCCCCAGCCATCCCAGCACATGACACCACCCACCATAGGACCCAGGACCCGGCCCCACCTACAAGTGGGCCACCACCAGCACTGGGACCCCCAGGAACCACTCACATATACACACACACACACAGCTAGTCATCTGACCCAGCCCCACCCACCAGTGGGCCAGCACTAGCCCCAGTCCCAGCCTCACACACCAGGGGTCTGCCACCAGCCCCGAGATCTGATGGGCCCCATCCCCACCCACCTGTGGCAGACACCACCCCCAGAACCCCCAAGGCCCTGCAGCCACAAACTCTGGGCCCAGGCACTGCCCAGAGAGGGCCAACACCAGCTCCAGAACTTTCAGGCCCCACAGCCAAACACCCCAGGACCTGGTTTTGCCCATCAGTGGGCCAGAACTAGCCCCAGGTCCTCCTGGGCCCTGACACTGCCCACCAGCAAGCCAACCCAAGCCCCAGGACCACCACAGCCCCCCACAGCAAGTTGCGTAAAGACCCGGCCCACCCACTAGTAGTTTGGCACCACCCTGGACACCCAGGGCCCTGGCCCTGCCCAACAGCAGGCCAACACCAGCTGCAGGACACCTTGGGCCCCTTGGCCAGCCATGTCAGAATCCAGCCAACCACCTGCAGGCCATTACCAGGTTGGGTGGTGGGTGGCCATGCAGCCAGCCAAGCCATGACCCAGCCCCACCCACCACCCAACCCCATCCACCAGCAGTTGGCAGCCTCCACACAAGGCAGGGCCTGGCAACCAACGGGACCGAGGGCCAACAATGCACACCGGCACACCCACAATTGTCAGCCAGCCACAAAAGAAGGACCCATGCAGCCCCTATAGAGGGCACCCATAGAACACAAGCTCTGGTGACCAGAGAGGAGTACGCTGCTGGGCCACATAGGACATCTCCTACATAAAGCCACTTCTCCAAGATCAGGAAATGTAACCAACCTACCAAATACACAGATATAAAAACAGTGAATTATGCAAATTGAGGAAGCAGAGAAAAACATTCCAAGTAAAGAAACAAGATAAAACCCCAGAAGAAGAACTAAGTGAAGTGGAGATAAGCAACCTACCTGAAAAAGAGTTTAAGATAATGATCATAAAGATGCTCGAAGAACTGGTGAGAAGAATGAACGAACAGTTAGAAAATATAAAGAAGAACCAAACAGCACTGAAGAATGCAATAACTGAAATAAAAAATACTCTAGAAGGAATCAACAGAACATTATATGATACAAAGGAACTGGAAGGCAGAACTGTGTAAATCACTGAAACTGAACAGAAGAAAGAAAGAAAAAAAAAAAAAGAATAAAAACAAATGAGGAGGGTTTAAGAGACTTCTAGGAAAACATCCAGGTCCAGGAAGCACAGTCTCAAACAGGATCAACCTGAAAAGCAGCCCACCAAGAACATTATAATTAAACTGGCAAAAATTAAAAATAAAGAAACAGGGGCTTCCCTGGTGGCGCAGTGGTTGAGAGTCCGCCTGCCAATGCAGGGGACATGGGTTCGTGCCCCGGTCCGGGAAGATCCCACATGCTGCGGAGCGGCTGGGCCCGTGAGCCATGGCCGCTGAGCCTGCGCG
>NC_041221.1:59414127-59416057 GCF_002837175.3 Physeter macrocephalus
GAAACGGGAGAGGCCGCAGCAGAGGTAGGCCCGCGTACAGGGGGGAAAAAAAAAATATATATATATATATATATATATATATATATATATTTAAAAAGAAAAAAAAGAAAAATAAATAAATAAAGAAACAACATTGAAAGCAGCATGGTAAAAGCAACAAGTTACCTACAAGGGAACCCCCATAAAGCAACAAGTTACCTACAAGAGAACCCCCATAAAGTTATCAGCTAACTTCTCAGCAGAAACTCTGCAGGCCAGAAGAGAGTGACACAATGTATTTAAAGAGATGAAAAGTAAAAACCTACAACCAAGAATACTCTACCCGGCAAGGCTTTCACTCAGATGTGAAAGAGAGATCAAAGTTTTACAGACAAGTAAAAGCTAAGAGTTCAACACCAGTACAAGCTTGGACTACATAACAAATTTTGGCACAGCCAGCCAGGATCCTTGCTACTCATGGCTAGCCAGCCTGATCGGGGAATTTTCGGGTAAGCCCCTAGCAGTTGCCAGGATTACTTGTCCTGAGGACCTTCCCTTCAAAATGGCCCAAAGCCAGAAACTAACACAACATTGAAAAGCAATTATACTCCAATAAAGATATTAAAAAAAAAAAATTCCCCAAAGCAGCGCCGGCTGCCCCAGTGGTTGGCAGTTGGAAAAGGAATCAACGTTTGGGAGCAGCTGAAAGGCTCTACACAGTAGGGTTGTTTGGGCAGATAGTTACAAAGTTGGCTGTGCAGTACAGGTTTGACCTCCGGTTTCTGGCTTTGAAAGTCTTCACAATGGAGCACATTTTATATGCAACTATGGACCAGGCCGTGTGGCTGACAGGGTCTTGGTGCTCCGGCCGGGTATGAGGCCTGAGCCTCCGAGGTGGGAGAGCTGAGATCAGGACACTGGACCACCAGAGAATCCCGGCCCCACGTAATATCAATCAGCAAGAGCTCTCCCAGAGATCTCTGTATCAACACTAAGAACCAGCTCCACACAATGACCAGAAAGGTCCAGTGCCAGACACTCCATGACAAACAATTACCAAAACAGGAACACAAACCCACCCATTAGCAGAGAGGCTGCCTAAAATCATACTACGTTCACAGACACCCCAAAACACCACTGGACACAGTCCTGCCCACCAGAAAGACAAAATCCAGTCTCATCCACCAGAACACAGGCACCAGTCCCCTCCACCAGGAAGCCTACACAACCCACTGAACCAGCCTTACCCACTGGGGCAGACACCAAAAACAACGGGAACTGCGAACCTGCAGGCTACGAAAAGGAGACCCCAAACACAGTAAGTTAAGCAAAATAAGAAGACAGAGAAATATGCAGCAGATGAAGGAGCAAAGTAAAAACCCACCAAAACAAACAAAGGAAGAGGAAATAGGCAGTCTACCTGAAAAAGAGTAATGATAGTAAAGATGATTCAAAATCTTGGAAATAGAATGGAGAAAATACAAGAAACATTTAAGAAGGACCTAGAAGAACTAAAGAGCAAACAAACAATGATGAACAACACAATAAATGAAATTAAAAATTCTCTAGAAGGAATCAATAGCAGAATAACTGAGGCAGAAGAATGGATAAGTAACCTGGAAGATAAAATAGTGGAAATAACTACCACAGAGCAGAATAAAGAAAAAAGAATGAAAAGAATTGAGGACAGTCTCAGACACCTCTGGGACAACATTAAACGCACCAACATTCGAATCATAGGGGTCCCAGAAGAAGAGAAAAACAAAGGAATGAGAAAGTATTTGAAGAGATTATAGTTGAAAACTTCCCTAATATGGGAAAGGAAATACTCAATCAGGTCCAGGAAGTGCAGAAAGTACCATACAGGATAAATCCAAGGAGAAACACACCAAGACACATATTAATCAAACTATCAAAAATTAAACACAAAGAAAAAATATTAAAAGCAGCA
>NC_041221.1:59416779-59429024 GCF_002837175.3 Physeter macrocephalus
ATGCAAATGGAAATCAAAAGAAAGCTGGAGTAGCAATTCTCATATCAGACAAAAGAGACTTTAAAATAAAGACTATTACAAGAGACACAGAAGGACACTATATAATGATTAAAGGATCAATCCAAGAAGAAGAATTAACAATTGTAAATACTTATGCACCCAACACAGGAGGACCTCAATACATAAGGCAAATACTAACAGCCATAAAAGGGGAAATTGACAGTAACACAATAATAGTAGGGGACTTTAACACCCCACTTTCACCACTGGACAGATCATCCAAAATGAAAATAAATAAGGAAACATAAGCTTTAAATGATACATTAAAAAAGATGGACTTAATTGATATTTATAGGACATTCCATCCAAAAACAACAGAATACACTTTCTTCTCAAGTGCTCATGGAACATTCTCCAGGATAGATCATATCTTGGGTCACAAATCAAGCCTTGGTACATTTAAGAAAATTGAAATAGTTATCAAGTATCTTTTCCGACCACAATGCTACAGCAGTAGATATTAATTACAGGAAAAAAAAACTGTAAAAAATACAAACACATGGAGGCTAAACAATACACTACTAAATAACCAAAAGATCACTGAAGAAATCAAAGAGGAAATCAAAAAATACCTAAAAACAAATGACAATGAAAACACAACAATCCAAAGCCTATGGGATGCAGCAAAAGCAGTTCTAAGAGGGAAGTTTATGGCAATACACTCCTACCTGAAGAAACAAGAAACATCTCAAATAAACAACCTAAACTTACACCCAAAGCAATTAGAGAAAGAAGAACAAAAGAAATCCAAAGTTAGCAGAAGGAAAAAAATTGTAAAAATCAGATCAGAAATAAATGAAATAGAAAAAAAGAAAACAAGAGCAAAGATCAATAAAACTAAAAGCTGGTTCTTTAAGAAGATAAACAAAATTGATAAACCTTTACCCAGGCTCATGAAGAAAAAGAGGGAGAAGACTCAAATCAACAGAATTAGAAATGAAAAAGGAGAAGTAACAACTGACACTGCAGAAATACAAAGGATCATGAGAGATTACTACAAGCAACTCTATGCCAATAAAATGGACAACCTGGAAGAAATGGACAAATTCTTACAAAAGCACAATCTTCCCAGACTGAACCAGGAAAAAATAGAAAATATAAACAAACCAATCACAAGTAATGAAATTGAAACTGTGATAAAAAATCTTCCATCAAACAAAAGCCCAGGACCAGACAGATTCACAGGAGAATTCTATCAAACACTTAGAGAAGAGCTAACACCTATCCTTCCCAAACTCTTCCAAAATATAGCAGACAGCAGAACACTCCCAAACTCATTCCACAAGGCCACCATCACCCTGATACCAAAACCAGACAAATATGTCACAAAAAAAAGAAAACTACAGGCCAATATCACTGATAAATATAGATGCAAAAATCCTCAACAAAATACTAGCAAACAGAATCCAACAGCACATTAAAAGGATCATACACCATGATCGAGTGGGGTTTATCCCAGGAATGCAAGGATTCTTTAATATATGCAAATCAATCAATGTGATAAACCATACTAACAAATTGAAGGATAAAAACCATATGATAATCTCAATAGATGCTGAAGGAGCTTTTGACAAAATTCAACACCCATTTATGATAAAAACTCTCCAGAAAGTAAGCATAGAGGGAACTTACCTCAACATAATAAAGGCCATATATGACAAATCCACAGCCAACATCATCCTCAGTGGTGAAAAACTGAAACCATTTCCACTAAGATCAGGAACAAGACAAGGCTGCCTACTCTTACCGCTATTATTCAACATAGTTTTGGAAGTTTTAGCCACAGCAATCAGAGAAGAAAGAAATAAAAGGAATCCAAATAGGAAAAGAAGAAGTAAAACTGTAACTGTTTGCAGATGACATGATACTATACATAGAGAGTCCAAAAGATGCTACCAGAAAACTACTAGAGCTAATCAATGAATTTGGGACAGTAGCAGGATACAAAATTAATGCACAGAAACCTCTTGCATTCCTATTCCCTAAGGATGAAAAATCTGCAAGAGAAATGAAGGAAACACTCCCATTTACCACTGCAACAAAAAGAATAAAATACTTAGGAATAAACCTACCTAAGGAGACAAAAGACCTATATGCAGAAAACTGTAAGACACTGATCAAAGAAATGAAAGATGATACAAACAGATGGAGAGATATACTATGTTCTTGGATTGGAAGAATCAACACTGTGAAAATGACTATGCTACCCAAAGCAATCTACAGATTCAATGCAATCCCTATCACACTACCAATGGCATTTTTCACAGAACTAGAACAAAAAATTTTACAATTTGTATGGAAACACAAAAGACCCCAAATAGCCAAAGCAGTCGTGAGAAAGAAAAACAGAGCTGGAGGAATCAGGCTCCCTGACTTCAGACTATACTACAAAGCTACAGTAATCAAGACAGTATGGTACTGACACAAAACAGAAATAAAGATCAATGGAACAGGATCGAAAGCCCGGAGATAAACCCACGCACATATGGTCACCTTATCTTTGATCACCCACCTCCTAGAGAAATGGAAATAAAAACAAAAATAAACAAATGGAACCTAATGAAAGTTAGAAGTTTTTGCACAGCAAAGGAGACCATAAACAAGATGAAAAGACAACCTTCAGAATGGGAGAAAATATTTGCAAATGAAGCAAGAGACAAAGGATTAATCTCCAAAATATACAAGCAGCTCATGTAGCTCAATATCAAAAAAACAAAGAACCCAATCCAACAATGGGCAGAAGACCTAAATATACAGATTGCCAACAAACACATGAAAGGATGCTCAACATCACTAATCATTAGAGAAATGCAAATCCAAACTACAATGAGGTATCACCTCACACCAATCAGAATGGCCATCATCAAAAATCTACAAACAATGAATGCTGGAGAGAGTGTGGAAAAAAGGGAACCCTCTTGCACTGTTGGTGGGAATGTAAATTGATACAGCCCCTATGGAGGACAGTATGGAGGTTCCTTAAAAAACTAAAAATAGAACCACCATATGACCCAGCAATCCCACTACTGGGCAAATACCCTGAGAAAAGCATAATTCAAAAGAGTCATGAACCACAATGGTCACTGCAGCACTATTTAGAATACCCAGGACATGCAAGCAACCTAAGTGTTCACTGACAGATGAATGGATAAAGAAAATGTCGCAAATATATACTATGGTGTATTACTCAGCCATAAAAAGAAATGAAATTGAGTTATTTGTAGTAAGGTGGATGGACCCAGAGACTGTCATACAGAGTGAAGTAAGTCAGAAAGAGAAAAACAAATACTGTATGCTAACACATATATATGGAATCTACAAAAACAAAAAAAATTTAAAAAGGTTCTGAAGAACCTAGGGGCTGGACAGGAATAAAGATGCAGACGTAGAGAATGGACTTGCGGACCAAGGGAGGGGGAAGGGTATGCTGGGACAAAGTGAGAGAGTAGCACTGACATATATACACTACCAAATGTAAAACAGATAGCTAGTGGGAAGCAGCTGCACAGCACAGGGAGATCAGCTCCGTGATTTGTGACCACCTAGAAGGGTAAGATAGGGACGGTGGGAGGGAGACGCAAGAGGGAGGGGATATGGTGATATATGTATACGTATAGCTGATTCACTTTGTTATACTGCAGAAACTAACACAATATTGTAAAGCAATTATATTCCAAGAAAGATGTTAAAAAAGAAAACAACAGAAGATTTCAACACCAGGAAACCAGCTTTAGAAGAAATGTTAAAGGGACTTCTCTAAGTGGAAAGGAAAAAGCCATAATTATAAATATGAAAACTACGAAAGGAAAAGTCTCATTGGTAAAGGCAAATATATAATAAAGGTAGTAGATCAACCACGTATAAAGCTAGTAGGAAGGTTAAAAGACAAAAGTAGTAAAGTCATCTATATCCAAAATAAGCAAATCAATACACAAAAGAATGTAAAATATGACATCACAAACAGTAAACGGGGGTTGGGGGAGGGAGGAGTAAAAATGAAGTGTGGTTAAAAAGCATTCAAACTTAACAGATCAGCAACCTAAAATAATCATATATATATATATATATATATATATATATATATATATGGCCACATGGTAACCACAAACCAAAAATCTATAATAAATACACTGACAGAAAAGAAAAAAGAGACCAAATATAACGTTACAGATAGTCATCAAATCACAAGGAAAGAGAGCAAAAGAAGAAACAGAAAAGAACCACAAAAACAACCCCTAAACAATGAACAGAATGGCAATAAGTACACACATATCAATAATTACTTTAAATATAAATGCTCCAATCAAAAGACAGACCGCTGAATGCATACAAAAAGAAGAACTATATATAAGCTGCCTATAAGAGACACACTTTAGATCTAAAGACACACACAGACTAAAAATGAAAAGACAGCCTCTTCAATACATGGTGTTGGGAAAACTGGATAGCTACATTGAGAAGAATCAAACTGGACTGCTCTCTCACACTGTGAACAAAAATAATCAAAATGGATTAAAGACTTAAGTGCCAGACCTGAAACCATAAAACTTCTAGAAGAAAACACAGGCAGTAACTTCTTTGACATCAGTTTTAGCAATATTTTTTTGAAGATATGTCTCCTCAAGCAAGGGAGACAAAAGCAAAAATAAACAAATGGGACTACATCAAACTGAAAAGCTTTTGCACAACAAAGGTAACTATCAACAAAACAAAAAGGCCAACTACTGAATGGGAGAGGATATTTGCAAATGATATATCTGATAAGGGGTTAATATACAAAATATACAATTCAACATCAAAAAAACAACCTGATTTTTAAATGCTCAGAGGATCTGAATAGACATTTTTCCAAAGACGTACAGATGGCCAACAGATGCATGAAAAGATAGTCAACATCACTAATCATCCAGGAAACGCAAATCAAAACCACAATAAGATGTCACCTCACACATGTCATAATGGCTATTATCCAAAAGAAAACAAATAACAAGTGTTGGTAAGGATGTGGAAAAAGGGGAACCCTCATGCACTGTTGGTAGGAATGTAAACTGGTGCAGCCACTATGGAAAACCATATGGAAGTTCTTCAAAAAACTAAAAATAGAACTACCATATGACCCAGCAATTCCACCCCTGGATATTTATCTGAAGAAAACAAGAACGCTAATTAGAAAGGATATATGCACCCCATGTTCACTGCAGCATCATTTACAATAGCCAAAGTATGGAAGCAACCTAAGTGCCCATCAAAAGATGAATGGATAAAAGAGATGTGCTGTATATATACAATGGAATATTACCCAGCCATAAAGAAGAATGAAATCTTGCCATAAGCGACAACATGGATGGACCTAGAGGGAATTATGCTAAGTGAAGTAAGTCAAACAGAGAAAGACATATGATCTCATACGTGGAACCTAAAAAACAAAACAAGTGAACAAACATAACCAAAGTCATAGATACAGAGAACAAACAGGTGGTTGACAGAAGCCAAGGGGTTGGGGCAAGGAGAGAAACAGGTGAAGGAGATTAAGAGGTATAAACTTTCAGTTACAAAATATATGAGTCACAGGTATGAAAGGTACAGTGTGGGGAATATAGTTAATAATTATGTTCTATCTTTGTAAGGCAATGGATGACAACTAGATTTATCATGGTGATCATTTTGAAATGTACAGCAATATCAAATCACTATGTTGTATACCAGAAACTAACATAATGTTATAGGTCGATTATACTTCAAAAACAAACAAACAAACTCACAGAGAAAGAGATCAGATTTGTAGCTATCAGAGGCATTGGTTGGGGGAAGGGGAATTAGATGAAGGTAGTCAAAAAAGCACAAACTTCCATTTATAAGATAAATAAGTGTGACCACCTAGAGGGGTGGGCTAGCGAGGGTGGGAGGGAGATGCAAGAGAGAGGGCTTATGAGGATATATGTATACATATAGCTGATTCACTTCGCTATACAGCAGAAACTAACACACCATTGTAAAGCAATTATACTCCAATAAAGATGTTAAAAATAAATAAATAAATAAAATAGCTAGCTAGTGGGAAGCAGCTGCATAGAACAGGGAGCTCAGCTCTGTGCTTTGTGACCACCTAGAGGGGTGGGATAGGGAAGGTGGGAGGGAGATGCAAGAGGGAGGGGATATGGGGATATATGTATGCATATAGGTGATCCACTTTGTTATACAGCAGAAACTAACACAACATTGTAAAGCAAGTATACGCCAATAAAGATGTTAAAAAAGAAAGATAAATAAGTACTAGCGATGTAATGTGCAACATGATGAAGATAATTAACACTGCTGTATGTTATAAATTGTCAACAGAGTTCATCCTAAAAGTTCTCATCACAAGGGAAAAAAATTTTTTTTTCTATTTCTTTAATGTTGTGTCTGTATGAGATGATGGATGTTCACTAAACCTATTGTGGTAATCATTAAAAAATAAAATAAATGAAAAAAAGAGTAGCATTCTCAATCTTTCAAGAGGAATGAAAAAGTTAGTCAGCTACAATGTTAGTATCTAGATACAAGGAGATAAATTTCAATTGTCAACAGAGTTCATCCTAAAAGTTCTCATCACAAGGGAAAAAAATTTTTTTTTCTATTTCTTTAATGTTGTGTCTGTATGAGATGATGGATGTTCACTAAACCTATTGTGGTAATCATTAAAAAATAAAATAAATGAAAAAAAGAGTAGCATTCTCAATCTTTCAAGAGGAATGAAAAAGTTAGCTACAATGTTAGTATCTAGATACAAGGAGATAAATTTCAAGTTTCCAGTAATATTTTAAAACATTTGAGCACAGGGCTTCCCTGATGGCGCAGTGGTTAAGAATCCACCTGCCAATGCAGGGAACATGGGTTCGAGCCCTGGTCCAGGAAGATCCCACATGTTGCGGAGCAACTAATCCCGTGTGCCACAACTACTGCACCTGCGCTCTAGAGCCCACAAGCCACAACTATTGAGCCCACGCGCCACAGCTACTGAAGCCCGCGCACCTAGAGCCCATGGTCCGCAACGAGAAGCCACTGCAATGAGAAGTCCGCGCACCACAACAAAGAGTAGCCCCTGCTCGCCACAAAGCCCACACGCAGCAACGAAGACCCAACACAGCCAAAAATAAAATAAATTTATTTTAAAAAGATAAAAAATAAAACATTTGAGCACAAACATTTTCACCTCAAACAACAATAACTATCTAGCCAACAAGATATTTATTAAAGAACAGGTTTATAATGTGGCTAGAACCTGAGAACTTCAGAGAATGAAAAACGGTGCTATAGGAAAGATATCTTACCAATAAAATAAAACAAGATAAATAAATCTAATAACTCTTAGCCTGCAGGTTCATGTTAAAAGTAAAGTATTGCCTTAGCTAATTTTATTACACTAGGTGGGAAGGAGAAGAGAAAGGAAAGTAAATGAAAGTCAGAGAAAATCCTTACACTTCATTTTCACTATGAATTAGAGGGCTTTTTCCTTAAGGCTCTCTATTAGCAAATGGAGTAATTAGAATTTAATTTATTCTTGCTTCATGTACCATTTATCTAGTGAAGATGCAAATTAAAAAGGCAAATGGTTATTGGTTTTTTTTTAAGTCTTTAAGATGCTCACAAGTTTCCCAAAGCTATATTTCTAGTAAATGCAACATTAAAAAAAAAAATTAAACTAGAGCTGACTTTGCTAACTGACCCTTATACTACCTCTCATATCTGAATTCAGACTATCCTCTGATTCACCAAATTGTCTGCATACAGAGGAAGGGGTGAAATGCCCAAGCCTTTAATACAAATACCACAGTTGCAGCACAAACCTTTTGCACTTAACAGTACACACTGTGGAGGTGAATACTCAGATCTATAATTTTAATTGTCGCCAGCCCTATGCAATAACTAAACGCTCAGCCTTCAACTCTAACTCAATGAACAAATTTATTTTGTATTTACAAAGAACCTCTACTTCTAGAATTCATTTTACTTGTAAGAACTCTATATATAATAATGGAAACTTTCAGTGTCTACAATGCATATTTCCAAATTGGTTGAATTTTTCAATTAGCATTTCTTTCTTTTGGAGTAAGAAAAGGTATGTAGTACAGAAATTAAATCCACATATGATTAGTGTCCAAAACTCAGTAGGCTTTCTATCCTTAGTCTCAAGAAAAATTTGTATTAATAGACCCAAATATATTGAAAAATGTTCTTAAGCATACCCATTAACAGTAAGTTGTTTTTTTCCCTTGGACCACAAAAGAAATTACTCTTAGATTTTGAAAAAAATTTTGTGGGAAACAAAATCACTAACAAGTATAATTAGTCCATTTTTAAAAACAGGAATATTCAAGTGGGCAAATATTGAGTGAATCCATTGTGCAAGGAATGCTGTGAAATGATACATAGAACACAAAGTTGAATAAGGCACAGTACATAATTACAGCAGAGAATAAACAGAGACACAAAGAGCTATGAAGTTTCAAAAGAACACGAACTGGTGAGGCTCTAAGTGGTGATATTCAAAAAGGTGCTGGTTATCAGAATCTCAGTAGAGGGGGTCTGGTACAGAGACAGGATTTGGGGATATAAAGCATCCCTGAAGTCACAGCAGTAAAAGAAATTGTGTAAGTAAAAAGAAGTGAAAGGCGAGACATGGGGCAATAGCAATATTAAAGGGGGGATGAGCACAGCAAGAGGATCCACTGAGGCAGCAGACTTGGTGGGCTGAGGGAAGGTCAGGAGAAAGCGGCATCATTGAGGCCAAGTCCAAAGACAGCATTTCAGGAGGTGGTGATTGGTCCACAGTGTCCAATGGGTTTTCAATTGCCAAACCGAGCAAAAGTGGTTTCAATAAGGAAGAAGGAGTGGAAACCAGACCACAGAGGTTTTAGTAAGAAATGATAAGAAAATAAGCATGAATCTACCACAAATGCACACTATCCTTCGGAGAGTTTAAGTGAAGAGATTGTATCACAGAAGGCCCTAGAAATGTTTTAAATTAATACTAATATTTGCAATCTCTCATATAAACTCATGAGATGTATTACATCAAAGTCATTACCCAATGCCATTTCATTTTCACTAAATAACTAAACCTGAATGTAGACCCCCCCAAAGAAGGATGGAGAGGAAGACCAAATCACCAGTTGTTCACTGACCCACTTAGGGCTGGAAAAGATGAGCTAGTCCAGAGTCCTGCTCTGGAAATTTTGGAACTAGAACAAAGACTGACTCAGTCAGAGCTGGTAAACAGCACTGATCAATGCACTAGAAGACTGGCTGGAGAGGAGGCTGAGGATAAAGCAGGTCTGCAAAGAAAACTGAAGTGACTAGTCTGACCCGAAAGTGAGAAAAGGTGAAAGCAGCTTTGGTTCCCAGCTACCAAAGGGCGGCACTGATCTTGCTGTTTGGGGGGTTGTTAAAGTACCTTGTATCCTTTCAACAAAACCCAATTTCACTTAAGCTAGTTAGAAAGGGATTCTGCTCCTTGCAACCAACAGAGCCATAACTAAAATAATTATAACCATTCCCCCTACTTTGAGACCATGTAGGTTATTATTGTCTGATTACCCTCTATAATGCTATAATGAACATTTCTAAATACCAATCCTTGTTTGCATTTCTAATTATTTCCTTAGAATATATTTTTATGTGCAATTATAGCAAAGGATATAAATATAAATTTATATAAATATAAAGGTCCTTGACAAACTGTTCCAGAAAAGTTTTTTTACACCACCAATTTATTCTACCAGCCACAGTAAACAAATGTTACAGAAATGCAACATTTTAAAGATATCTGATGCTATCTTTGACATTTACTATAGATTTTAGGGCAAAAGTGAAGGGTTCCATTTACTCTTTCATCTATTCAAATCAAGTACCCTTTTCCTTTTACCTGAAAGATTACATTTCTAAAACAATCCCTTTTCATCATTTGTCAAATGACTGCATTTGTCATACAATGTTTCTCTTAATACTTCAGTTTACAAAATTCATTTTCGTTTCCTTCTTTAAAACAACTTCATTGAGGTATAATTTACAAACCAAAAAATTTATCCACTCTAAATACATAATTCAATAACTTTGGTAAATGTAGAGAGTTGTGCAACCATCACCACAATCCAGTTTTAGAACATTTTCCTTACCCAAAAAATTCCCACGAGCCCATCTGCATTCAACCTTTGTTCCCACCACCAACCCCAGGCAACCACTCGTATGTTTTCTGTATCTACACAGATTTGCCTTTTCTGAACATTTCATAAAAATGGAGTCATACAATATGTGGTATTTTGTAAGTGGCTTATATCACTTAGCATAATATTTTTGAGGTTCATCCATGTTGTAGCATGCATTTTGTTCCTTTTTATTGCTAAATAGTATCATATTACATGTATATGTTACATTTGGTTTATCCAGTCACCAGTTAATGGATACTTGGGTTGTTTCCAGTTTTTGTCTATTATGACTAATATCACTATAAACATTCATGTACAAGTCTTTGTGTGGACATTATTTTCATTTCAAATGAGTAGACTCCTAGGAGTGGAATGTCTGGGTCATGTGGTAAGTTTACGTTTAACTTTTTAAGAAACTGCCAAACTGTTTTTCCAAAATAGCTGCACCACTTTACAGTCCCACATTTTGCTTTTTAATATGCCCACGTGGCTAGTTGTATTACGCCATTTAAGAATCAGATTCTACGCATAGTAAACTCATACTCACCCACAAATAAATATAGCCTTCCACCTTCTACAAGTGAATATTTATAATGGTTCAAAAGAGAATAAGTGATATATAACTCACTGCTTCCACAAACTAAACACACCAGAACACTTCTCCATCCTTTTACCAAAGACAGGAAAAGACAACATAAGATCATGGTCGCACAACATCTTCTTCAACTTCCTCTTACACAAATAATAAGGATCTTGAAACCATAATATAAATGCTAACAACTGTTTTAGAAAGATTGGTGATGGAGTGTCCAGCAAAACTGAGAAACTATGGTTAAAAACTTTTTTACACATTAAGGGAACTCTTCCAGTGAAAACTACACAAATGCCTCCAGGAAAAATTTTTGTTTTAAGTCTCATCCACGGTGTAGAATAGATTGGTATTTTGTTCCTTTTTATTGCAGAATAGTATTCCAGTATATGTATATAAAATATATCAGGTGCCCAGGAGAGAGTGGCATCCGTAATCACAGTCTTAAGAATCCATAATCACAGTCCATAATCACAGTCTTAAGAATGCAGGAAACTTAAGGAAGATGTAAAAATAATTGTTATTTCTGTCAACATTAAGGGACATTATAATTCAACTAGAGAAAGATCTCAGAGATTTCTCTAATAAAGAAGCAATTATTCAATTCAATTATTTAACAATTAACTGAGTTCCTACTGCTCTGTACAAGGCACAGGATTGAGTTGGGAAGGGACTGCAGGTAATGGCATGGGTCTTAACCGTGGTCAAATTCTGGACTTATTTTGAAAGTAGCATCAATGGTATTTACTGATGGATGGACTGGATATGAGTGTGAGAAATGAAGAGTCAATAATGATCCTAAGATTTTCCATTTGGGAAACCAAACGTTTAAAGTTGGATTAACTGAGATGAGGAAGACTAGAGACTGAATAGGGGGAGCAAGGAATAAATCCAAGAGTTCATACTTGGATGCATCAAGTTTGAGTTTCCTATTAGTAGAGATGTCAGGGAGGCAGTTGGATGTAAGGTTCACTGGGGGAAAGGTCCAGGCTGAAGATATAAATTTAACATAGAGGTGGTATTAGAGCCATGGAACTGGATGAGATCACCAAGGAATGAGTATAGAGGAGAAAAGAGGACCCAAGGACTGATACCCAGAGAACTGCAAAATTAAAAGGTCAGGAAGAAGAGAAGGAAGTTGCAAAGTAGAATGAGAAAAAGCAGCCACTAAAGTAGAATTAAAACCAGGAGAGTATAGAAAACCCCAAGAAATCTATCCCACAACTCCTAGAACTAATAGCAAGATCATAGGATATAAGGTCAACCCATAAAAATCAATCATACTTCTATATAGTAGCAATGAACAATTGGAAACCAAAATTAAAAACACAATACCGGACTTCCCTGGTGGCGCAGTGGTTGAGAGTCCGCCTGCCGATGCAGGGGACACGGGTTCGTGCCCCGGTCCG
>NC_041221.1:59429264-59478004 GCF_002837175.3 Physeter macrocephalus
GACTTCCCTGGTGGCGCAGTAGTTGAGAGTCCGCCTGCCGATGCAGGGGACACGGGTTCGTGCCCCGGTCCGGGAAGATCCCACATGCCGCGGAGCGCACAGGCCGGTGAGCCATGGCCACTGAGCCTGCGCGTCCGGAGCCTGTGCTCCGCAACAGGAGAGCCCACAACAGTGAGAGGCCCGCATACCGCAAAAAAAAAAAAAAAAAAAAAAAAACATTTATAATAGTTCAGAAAACTGAAATACTTAGGTATAAACCTAATAAAATATAGGATCTGTATGCCGAAAACTACAAAACAGTGGTGAAAAAAATCAAAGACCTAAATAAATGAAAAGACATATCATCTTCATGGATTGGAATATTTAACAAAGATGTCAATTCTGCCCAAATTGATCTACAGCTTTTAATGCAATTCTTATCAAAATTCCAGCCAGATTTTTTCATAGATAGATTGATTCTAAAATTTATGTGGAAAAGCAAGGGAGCTAGACAGCTAAAGCAAATTTGAAAAAGAATAATAAACTTGGAGGAGTAATACTTCCTGAATTTTTTTTTAGAAAAATGTACTATATTTTATTTTTTCCCATTTGATTTTAAGCTACTCAGTATATCTTTTCTTACCACCAATATATAACTACAGTAATCAAGACAGTGTGGTGTAAGAGGAAGGAAAGACATATAGTATATCAATGAAGCAAGAACAGAGTCCAGAAATAGACCCACAAGAGGACAGCCAACTAATTTTTTTTTTTTTAACAAAGGTACAAAAGCAACTCAATGGAGAAAGGAGAGTCGTTTCAGCAAATGATGTTGGAACCCATACACACACACAAAAAAAGATGAACCTTGACCTAAACCTCACCCTTTATACAAAACTCAACACAAAATGGATCACAGAGATAAGGAGAACACAGAAAATTATAAAACTTTTCAAAGAAAACATAGAAAAAAGTCTTTGTAATAGGGTTAGGTGAAGAATTCTTAGACATAACACCACATGCAAAGTCCATAAAAGAAAAAAATGTATATTCATCAACTTGATTCATCAAAACCAAAAACTTGTGCTCTCAAAAGATACTTTCAAGAAAATGAAAAGATAAGCTACAGACTGGTAAAAAAAAATACTTGCAAATCTCTTATTCAACAAAAAGACTTTCTATACCAGAATATATGAAGATCTCCCTAAACTACACAGTTTCAAAAAATCTAATCCGAAAATGAGCAAAGACTCGAACATACACTTCACCAAAGAGGTATGCATGGATAGCAAGCAAGCGCATGAAAAGATGTTCAACATCAGTAGCTATTAGAGAAAAGCAAATGAAAACCCTAATGAGATATTACTACACACTTACAGATGGTAAAAATACAAAATACTGACAATACTAGTGCTGGTGAAGATGCAGAACATTATACACTGCTGGTGAGAATGCAAAATGGTTCAACCACTCTGGAAAACAGTTTGGCAGTTTCTTATAAATTTAAACATACATTTACCAAAAGACCTAGAAATCCTATTACTAGCTATCTACCCTGGAAAAATCAAAACTTGTATTCACCCAAAAACCTGTAGACACATGTTCATAGAGTTTTATTTGTAATAGTCAAAAACTGGAAATAACCAACATGTTCCTTAGTAGACAAACAGATAAAAGTAAGCTGTGATACATCCATATATCAGAATACTACTTAATAGAAAAGAAAAAAACCAACACATCATTGATGCACTCAACAACTTGGATAGATCTCAAGGGTTTAACTCCAAGGGGAAAAAAAGCCAGTTTAAAAAGGATAAATACTGTATGAATCCATTTATATAACATACTTGATAGAATTATAGTAGGTATAGTAGAGACTAGGTTAGTGGTTGCCAAGGGTTAGGGATTGGGGGAGGATGTGACACAGAGAGATGGTAGGAGGGAGTTTCCATGTGATGAACAATTCTGAACCCTGACTGTGGTCATGGTTACATGAATCCATACAAGTGATAAATTTCACAGAATTATACACATACACAAAAAGAGTGCAAGTAAAAACTGGTGAGATCTGAATACGGTCTATATTCTGGTTAACAGTACTGATGATTTAACCATAGTTATGTAAGATGTCATCTTTGGGGGGTGCTGTGTGACGGGGTACATGGGAACTCTGAACTATTTCTTCAACTTCTATGAGTCTACAATTTTTTCAAAATAAAACATTTCTAAATGTTTTATTATGGTGCTGAGAGATTCAAGTAAGATTGAAGAGCCCTGGATTTAACAACTTGGAAATTGCTTGTGATTGACAGGAACTATTCGCATAAAGGTGGTGATTATAGAGTAGAATGCTTAAACTTCAGATTATGGAGGGGTTTAAGTTATTAGAAATGGCATCAACTAGGATATGACATGGGAGGTAAATGGCTGGGGCAGACAAAGGACAGGATCTCTGAGGTAGAAAAGTTAAGGGAACTGAAAATTTCTTATTAAATTGGAGGGGGAAGAGCAGTTTATTCTTAAAAAATTCCCAAGGAAGCTACTGAAGTATATCAACTACAATAATCGACCATGCTTCTTCTAGAGTTGCTTTAAGGTCCAGAGAAAAGCATATTTAAGCCCAAAATGAGTAGTAAAGATAGACAATGAGAAAAGATCAGGGAAAGAAATACAAGCAAAGCATTACACTCCTACATAAACGATGGATAATTGGCAGTGCCTTTCTCCAAAGTATAATACCAAAGCGGTTTACTATACTGGGAGTTAAATCAGTGAACTCTTCTTAAGAACAAGAACAGACTTTGAGATGGGTTAGGTGCTGGCATCAATGAAACAACAAACCCTCTTCTCATGGCTTTCTGATAGACCAAAAAGCATCCTTTTTATAGTTAGAGAAATATATATGAACAGTGACTTGCATAAGGTCAGATTGAATTTCAGGAGTAGGAGCTAAGAAACAAGATTCAAATTCAGATTTTTCACTCAACGAGTCTAGATCATGATTCAGAAATTCTTCTAAGTGATAAAGTCAACCTAGACAGATAAGCTCCACTACATGCTTTGGTGGCTGCTATCACACGAACCCAAGTTTCCCACCACTCTTCTCTAATCTTCACCACCTAGACTCATATTCACAACTTTTAACTGATAAAAGAAAACCAAAACAAAAGAGTTTACTGGATTTATCTACTTTCCATCAAAATAGACCCACACCACACTGAAAACAATGAGGGACTGTCAAAAAGAATGTGAACAGAGGATGCAGACTTGGTGGGGTTAAAATCCCAAATTGGCCTCTTAGTAGCTATAAAAGAGAAATACCTGCCAACCTCAGAGAGTTGTTATGAGGAAAGAATCTATAACACAGAAGTACCTCAGATACAAAAGACACTCAATAAATGATAGAACAAACAAAGCCTTCCATTTACCATATATGCAAAAATTCTAAACCAATGAGTATCCAATTATAATCTTTTCTTAGAGAATAAACAAAATTTTACAGTAAACAAAATGGGTGCCTTTGCAGTTGCTCTTTCCATCTCCTTGTCCAGTGATTTTTCTTACTGGGTCCCACAAAGCAGTTACTCTCCACTTTGGAAACAGGAAATCTGCTGCTAAAATTACACAAGGGCATACTCCCCCAAGTTACAGAGAAATTAATTTGCCAGAAATTTCATTTTTTCTCTCAAATTTTGATAGCTTCTAAAAGGATGCCTTTAAGTGTATCAGAAGATTAATACTCAAGCATAAGAATGTATTTGATTGAAAACATATACAATCCCACATATTCTACCGAGAAAATCAGTGAATCACTAGACCATCCTCCCCACTCTTATTGTCCTGCCAGTGACCTTCTGCTTATATCTCCCTAGATTTAACAAGATCTCAAATCTAATCTCCTCTCACACTCACCCAGCCCTCTAAGCCAAGACAGCCTTTGGAAAGTCTGATTAAAAAGATTCCTCACTGCTGTTACCTACCCTGGTGCCAGAGATGCAGCAACTGGGACGTACCTTCTGAAAGTAGGTTACCTTTCTGAACCACACTCTGAACTGGTGTTGACTGTTCGTAGTCCAAAAACAGGTGTAAAAACACAAAAATTTTTCTTTCTACAAGTAAACAGAATTTCATTTCTTGTCGTGTTAGAAACACAGGTTCATGATAAAGCAGTAAACAGCCATTTTTAAAATGCTATCCCATTCTCATTCTAAATATGGAAGCTTAAAGATAATTGACAGAAATGGTGGAGACCCTTTTAAAATTCTTATTTAAAGATGGAGCCCACAATAATTTGGCTAGAGTAGAATATTAAGGGATTTTCCAGAAAGCCAGATATGAAATATAAGCTATTTGTAGCTACAGGGAAACACCAAAATGTTCTTTACAGGATAATATTTTTGCTCATACTTCACAATTACTGAATAAGGTAATATTCAAAAATCACTGTACTGCATTGGACATGTTCATGTTTTATGGTTTACATCACTAACCCTGCGCTCCAATCACAAATGAGTGTTTCACATAAACAGTTCTAAGCCTACACTTTTAACCATAGGTCCTGCTTCTCAACAAAAACTAAACTTAGGATTTTCAAATATTTGTTTAAAGTAACCATATAACATAACTAAGAAATAAATAATTTTAAATCAGCTTTCATTAAAAGGTCCATAGGGCTTCCCTGGTGGCGCAGTGGTTGCGCGTCCACCTGCCGATGCAGGGTAACCCGGTTCGCGCCCCGGTCTGGGAGGATCCCGCATGCCGGGGAGCGGCTGGGCCCGTGAGCCATGGCCGCTGAGCCTGCGCGTCCGGAGTCTGTGCTCCGCAACGGGAGAGGCCGCAGCAGAGGGAGGCCCGCATACCACAAAAAAAAAAAAAAAAGGTCCATAATCCCTTATTCCAAAACCCAAAGCCCTCAAAATCCTAGTTCTTTCATGACATTTGGCACCAAAGCCTAACCTGAACTTATCTAATGGCAAAACTTAACCTGAACAAATGAAGGAATGACCCCAGCCTTTATTTACCCCACTTATTTTGACTAGTCTTATTTCACTACATAAAAATTAGTGTCTTTGATTACAAGGTACTGTCCTAGACCCTGCTGAGGGCATTACATAAGGTGTATGAATCACATAACCTTTCAAAAATTCAGAAAGTTCTGGCTCCAAGAGTTCCGGGTAATGGACTGTGAACCTGCATTTAGATAAAATCTTCACTGTTAAAAGATGCTAAACTTGGGCTTCCCTGGTGGCGCAGTGGTTGGGAGTCCGCCTGCCGATGCAAGTGACACGGGTTCGTGCCCCGGTCTGGGAAGATCCCACATGCCGCGGAGCGGCTGGGCCCGTGAGCCATGGCCGCTGAGCCTGCGCGTCCGGAGCCTGTGCTCCGCAACGGGAGAGGCCACAACAGTGAGAGGCCCGCATACTGCAAAAAAAAAAAAAACGATGCTAAACTCAACCTATTATTTTTCAGAGAGCCAAAAAATTTTTAATGTATTATGTAGATCTACTACATAATAAAACTTGAAATGGTAATGGTCCCTTACATAAAATGAACTAAATATATCCCACACATATATTTTCTTAATTATAGGACTATGACACGATTTCAGTTGCTTTTTTTTTTCATTATGAAAACTGAAAGCTTGCACTGAATTTTTAAGTACTATCATGTTTTCTAAATTTAAGTCTTCACTAGATATTGTCTTATAAGTTAAAAGTATTTTATTTATTTAACTGTCAACCAATTTTGCACTCCTTTCCTTTGGCAAGAACCAATGATCTCAAGGCAAAACAAATACTCTCATAAAATGAGTTAACAAATAGATAAATTATATGAAGCAAAGCCCTGAAATTTTACTCTTTACATCTTATCAAGTAATCCTATTCCTAGCAACGAATGTATAAAATTATTCACTATGAGGATAATCACCATTACTAATATTATTTAGACTAAGAACACTGACATTTCACCAGACTTTGTGAGCAAATTTTTTTTCTTTTCAAAATTTTTAAGATTAATATACTTTATTTCTTAATTTTAGGTTTATTAAAAAAACTGAGCAGAGAGTAAAAGATACACTCCCTCTCCATAACTACCACCCTTAATTTCCTCTATCACGAACAATTTTCATTGGTATGGTATATTTGTTACAACTGATGAACCAATATTGATACATTATTATTAACTCCATAGTTTACATTAAGGGTTATTCTTCGTGTTATACAGTTCTATAGGTTTTGACAAATACATAATGTCATGCATCCATCATTACCATATCATACAGAATACTTTCACTTCCCTAAAAATCCTCTGTACCCCAACTGTTCATTCCTGGTGGGAGGACAGATCCTCCCACCAACCCCTAGTAACCACTGATCTTTTTACTATCTCCATAGTTTTGCCTTTTCCAGAATGTCATATGGCTGTAATCATACACTAGGTAGTGTTTTCAGATTGGCTTCTTTCATTTAGCAATATGTGTTTAAGGTTCTTCCATGTATTTTGATGGCTAGATAGCTGATTTATTTTTAGCTGAATAATATTCCATTGCATGGCTATACCAGAGTTTATCCATTCACCTACTGAAGGACATCTCAGTCGCTTCCAAGCTTTGGCAATTATGAATAAAGCCGCTATAAACATCATGTGCTGGTTTTTATGTGGACATAAGTTTTCAACGCATTTGGGTAAATACCTAGGAACTCCATTGCTAGGTCCTATGGTAAGACTATGTTTAGTTTTGTAAAAAACTGCCAGTCTTCCAAAGTGGCTTTACCATTTTACGTTCCCACCAGCAATGACTGAGAACTTCTGTTGCTCCACATCCTCACAGCATCTGCTGTTGTCAGTGCTTCAAATTTTAGCCATTCTAATAGATATGTAGAGGAATCTCACTGTTGTTTTAGTTTACAATTCCCTAATGAAGTATGATATGGGGCATCTTTTCATATGCTTATTTGCCATTTGTATACCTTCTTCACTGAGGTGTCTATTCAGACCTTTTTGCCACTTTTTGATTGGGCTGTTTGTTTTTTGTTGTGTTTTAAGAGTTCTTGTATATTTTGGACACAACTCCTTTATCAGATATGTGTTTTATAAATATTTTCCCCCAGTGTGTAGCTTTACACAGAGTGGAAGTTTTTAATTTTAATTAAGTACAACCTATTAATTATTTCTCTCACTGACCATGCTTTTGGCATTGTTCTCTAAAAACTCACTGCCAGATCCAAGCTGCAAATTTATTTTTAATTACAAAAATGTTCAAGGAAACAATGTCACAAGTTCAATGAATTTATTAGGACCTAAAAAAGTAGAGTATATAATACCCCCAGCTAGGGTTTTCAAAACAGTATTTATGAAAGAGGAAAATAAACTTATGAAATAGTAACACAAATTTCACTTCACTTTTACCTAAAGTATGACGGATGACATTCCCAAAATAAGTTATACTGAGATACTCTGCCTTCAAACTCTTTGGTCCATAACAGAAAAACACAGATATTACCATGCTAGAATTTTCATGTATTCAGAGATGAAAGGTTTATTTTAAAATATATATATGTGTTTGGCCTATTTTATAAAAAGGAATTAATGAAAAGATAAATTTGACCTTTTTCATATATTTTAACATAACTGCATATTAATCTCATTACATCCATCAAAAATATTTTTGTTTGGTCATTTTGCCAGTTCAATATTTAACAAATTAAAAAATTATGTCACTTCTGCTTGAAAAAGTGGCAGGGGTAGAGGTGTAACTCAGTGCAAGTTTAGATGCTCTGTAAAAGGACTTAATTTCTGGTGGGAGGCAAAATGAACATTTTAATTTCAATTATCTTCTTTTTTTTAAATAAATTTATTTGTTTTTATTTTTGGCTGTATTAAGTCCTCGTTGCTGTGCGCGGGCCTTCTCTAGTTGTGGCGAGCAGGGGCTACTCTTTGTTGTGGTGCGCGGGCTTCTCGTTGTCGTGGCTTCTCTTGTTGCAGAGCACAGGCTCTAGACCTGCAGGCTTCAGTCGTTGTGGCACATGGGCTCAGTAGTTGTGGCACATGGGCTCAGAAGTTGCAGCTCGCAGGCTATAGAGTGCAGGCTCAGTAGTTGTGGCACATGGGCCTAGTTGCTCCGCACCATGTGGTATCTTCCCGGGCCAGGGATTGAACCCGTGTCCCCTGCATTGGCAGGCAGATTTTTAACCGCTGCACCACCAGGGAAGCCCTCAATTATCTTCTTATCACATATAATTCACTGATGAAGCTCACTTAGTAGAAAGAGATTTTAGGGCTTCTCAAAAATCAGAATTCCCATCCAGGAATAACATTTAACCCACTTAAATCCTGCAGATTTGTCAAGATACATCAGTAGAAAAGTTAAAAGACAATGTCTAGTAATTTAATAGAGATGTATGCAGTGTGTGAAGCAACAGCTCTTGACCACTTAACCTTAGCAAAGGCATTCCATAACATTCCCTGAAACTACTTTTAAAAAGAAGATTTTGGGACTTCCCTGGTGGCGCAGTAGTTAAGAATCCTCCTGCCAATGCAGGGGATACAGGTTCGAGCCCTGGTCCAAGAAGATCCCACATGCCACGAAGCAACTAAGCCCGTGCGCCACAACTACTGAGCCTGCGCTCTAGAGCCCACAAGCGACAACTACTGAGCCCATGCACCGCAACTACTGAAGCCCACTCGCCTAGAGCCCGAGCTCCGGAACAAGAGAAGCCACCACAATAAGAAGCGTGCATACTGCAATGAAGAATAGCTCCCGCTCGCTGCAACTAGAGAAGCCTGCACACAACAGATCCAACGCAGCCATAAATAAATTTATTTTTTTAAAAAAGAAGATTTTATGAGCAGAAATTTTTTCCTATGAATCCTTTAAAAAGCCACAGCATTGAGGAAACCAGCAGTGGAATTCAGTAAGCTTGGCTAATGTGAAACTGAGATTTAGTGTTCATTATTGGCAGTATATACTCAATATTTATATAACTTTGCTTTCCTTTAGGTTCATCCAATATATTAAAACTTATCAAAATATTTTCAAGCGTTCTGTAAAATGGATGTACGACAAATACTTAATATACCAAATTTATACATTACCTCTTCCAACGGTAGTATAAAAAGCAGTTTTAAACAAAGAAAATGTTTGTGATTATAACAAATTACTTAGGGATGCATCTGGTACTACTTCATTTTGTGACAATTATATAAAAAAAGGGTGCTGGAATAAATGCTCATATGAACTGACTGAAGCAGTACTTTCCACAACAATGGAGACAAAAAAATACAGCTCCACATCGGAATAAGCAAACAAGGAAATAAAACTTTTTTCCAACCTAAGAAATTAAGCTCCATAATACCATATTTCTTTCATTCCAGTAGACGTTTCTCCATATTTTAAGATATCTCTAATCAGGATATATATTCAGTATGATAGTGTTCCTTTTTTTTTCCTGAAAAGCTATTTTAATGAGGTATCTGATATTAAGAGATGACTTGGAAATACAATATATTTCCAAAGAATTAAGCTGAATTTTCATGGTAGTAATTATTATTAAACATGTGACAATCTTATTCCATTTTACATTTAGTATTTTTTCATTAAACTTTTCTATCTATATTTATTAAACACCTATTACATACCAAGCAATGTGCTTGACACTAAGGATACAAGTGGAGCAAAACAGACCATTCTTACCCTAGCAAAGCTTATTGCCTTGTCCAATAGGGGGGAAACTGGGAAAAGGCAGCACAGCACTTACGTCAACATGGAAACAAAGGAGTTAAAATATTCAATTGTGGGCAATAGGCCATTTTGATACCAGCTTTCTGGACTAGTACAGGAAAGGGTGGCACGAGAGACTTGTCATGCCATAAAACCCAACAAACACCAATGTCCTCCTACAGGGCAGGGTTCTTATGGCCACTTTTGCCCTATATAACACTTTACTTATATATTACTTTACAGCTTATAAAAATAAACATATTACTAACCCATCCATTTTTTTTCTTCATAGCAATTTTTTATTACCATTTAAGTAGCTACTCAAAAATTTTTTAAAAAACTGGGCCTCATTTACCTCCTTTGGGACAGTCACCTAAAGAAATATGATTTTTCAAACTACATGCCAAAAACAAAGAACTTGAGAAAATCCATATATCCACAGTAAATGATCTCCCTCATCTTCCCAAATATTGCCAAATCTCAAACTTTAGAGATGCAGTATTATATAATAATTCAATCCCCAAAACTTATCCTGTATTGTCTTTTTCCTCAGACATTAATAAAGGGAGTAAAAGTGATTTTAAAAAAGTAATCTGAAAGCAATTAGAATACCAAAAATTGGGGAAAATATTTCTTCCAAGTTGTATTTTATCCTTTAAAACTGTGAATATTATCTACCTAATACAGCACACTAATAATACTTGTAGCAATAATCTACATAATAATCAATGCTAGAAAAATACTTGTGCTGAAATACAAAATCCTGGGTTTTTTTTTGTTGCATTCACACACACCACAACAGCTGAAAAGGATAATCCAAAGTCCATTACTCTAAATTTTGGTTTAAAAGGCTATTGACATTTCTGTGTTTTTTACAATAATCACCAAGAATGATGTCGCTAAAATCCCCAATCAAAAATGGGAGTAATCCACATCCTAGAGTAAGAGAATTTTAACAGGCAAACACTTCATACAATGGAGACATAACAGGATTTCAAATAACACATTTTTTAATGAACTTATAGTAAAGGTTTTTTTGCACATTAAGATATGTTTACATAAATGTTCTTCCATCTATCCATATGCTTTCCTGCACATTGTTTCATAAGCCTGGTGGCTAAAATAGAGGTTACCAGTTATCACGGAGTTTACTTCTTAGGAAAAAAGTAAATATTTCCTTAAACTGACCCCAAATTTTCCTTCCATTTTACTCCTATAAAAGTGGCTTTAATCAAATTAGGATGTATAGACTGCATGTGGAAATATTTAATATATCTTGAAACATAACTAAATCCAAGTCCCCTTCACCTTCAGAATACTGTGCTAAAGACATCACCAAAAAATAAAAAAATAATTTGCTAGCCAAAAAAGGCAAATATGAACTGAACTCAGATATGAACTGAAAAACCAAAGAACAAGGCTATTATTCTTAGCCAATTTGGGGGCAAAATAGGGAAAGAAAAGCCAGTCTGTCCTACTGTGGAAATAAGGTTTCAGTTTGCTAAAACAGTAAAAAAAAAAAATGTAAGTCAACTATCTGGGGAAGGCAACTGATGAGAGACAGGCTGTCGAAAGAGAAGTATGGCATGATCTGCTGGACTCCCAAGACACTCAAGGAGGTAAATCTTTATTCTGCTTCTTCTTATCCATTTCAAACTCACACAGAGAGACATAGGGCAAGGTGCAGGAATCCGAACAAAGGATAGAGAAAGTAAGCACAATATCTCAAGTGCCAACCTGAAGCTAGTTTGTGAAATTTAACCTAGAAGCAAAGTGTCCAGTTATTTAAAGTAATGAAACCCAATATTAACCTACAAACTGATGAATAGTACAACTTAAAAAGCAGTGATACAGTTTTGATATATTCTGAGGATCTTCTTTTGCGTATGTATTTACATTCTTTCTGATGAGCTGTATTCTCAAATTTAACAAATAAATCTACCTCCTTTTTTGTGGCCTCAATTTCCATTTAACATGATAAAACAAGCATAATCTTAGTTTCAGCTCTGCCATAAAATAGCTTACTGGGCTTGAGCAAGTATCTGGGCCTAAGTTTCTTCACTTGTCTACTGAAAAGTGTTGATCCAAAATGACTTAAATGAACTCCTCATTCTAAAATAATCATTCTATAATTCTTTATGATGACATCAAGTTATTTGGGGGCAATATCTCCCTTTAACTGGAGAAACACTGCCCTGGACTGAAGCAGTGGCTATATTCTTTAAGCAATCATTTACCACACCAACACTGGTGACGACAGTACTATGGATTTACCCCCACCCCAATTCGATCACTTCAAAAAACCTCCAGCACAACAAACCCATCACTACCTACTTATTCATTTACTTACACAGGAAATGGGTAAACCAAGCCCCACTGTGTTGAGGACAGTGGTTGTGATGGTACTGTCATGGTACGGATACTGGATGCTGTTGTCTTTACAGAAAAAGCCTCTCTGAAATGGATATATTTGGCCCAAATTTAGAACAGCCATAGGCATGGAAGCTGTTAGGGAAGGGAAAAAAAGACACACATGGTTAAATTCAATTCACTTCATTAGGAAGTAAAGTCTACTGAATGGGATGCAAATCTTAACCGTATTTTGCCCTTTCTGAAAAAAGATCACTATTCCATTACATCCAAGAGTAAAGACTGAGGAAACCATGCATCATTAGCTTGTCCACATCAGCCCCACCTTTATCAAGTTTAATTCTCTTACTTGCGTTGACCTCTGATTTTAGGGACAATCAATAAAGGAAACCCCAAAGGAAGACAGCAACATTAGCCTATGAAAAAATAAAGTTGAGAAAACAGGAAAGTTTTGTATTTTACATGTTGTATGTAATTCATTTTTAACTGAATTGCTCAATACATTAAATACGTTTAAGAAAAAAAGCAAAACTCAGTAAATACATTTAATAATCAATAATACATCATAACAGCCAAATGCAGTCAGGGAGGGAAAAGATACAAAATTTTGTTTCCTATTAAAATTTAAATTAATAGGGTTAGAAAAAATAGAAACTGTAAGTATATTTGATAATAAGAACAGAAACAAGCCCTTTGTTTTCCGAAGACAAATAAAAAATGATTTTTATTAGCCCTGGCAAGGCTCCAAAATCACTTTAACAAGTTATACAGGAATAATGTTCATTTGAAATTTTTCACCCAAATAAAATGAAAGACCAAAGAGAAGTTAAATAAATTGGTAATTTCTTAGTATGTTTAAATTTACCACACTCTTAGGCTTTGTTTTATACATTCAAACAGTCTAGCATCTACTTACTATATCCTTGATACTAGAGTATGCCATACATAGAGGAGACAATTAGTGTAAAACGGGCACTCGGTTCAAGAGGCTAAATTGTACATGTAGCAACAGAAGGCATACTCAGGAAGCAGTTTTAAAAGTAATAATACTAAGACAGATTTTTGAGGCATGATGAAATTGTTCTATATCTTGATTGTGATGGTAATTCCACAACTCTAAGTATTTGTCAAAACTCACAGAACTGTACCAAAAAAAAGTACATTTTACTGCATGTAAATGTTAAAAGGAATACCATAAAAGAGAAAATATGACTAATTTCTAAAATGATATAAAAGGCCCTATAGGAATTCAGAGGTCAACGTGAACTGGAGTAGTTAGAAAAGACTATTAGGGCTTCCCTGGTGGCGCACTTGTTAAGAATCTGCCTGCCAAAGCAGGGGACACGGGTTCGAGCCCTGGTCCGGGAAGATCCCACATGCTGTGGAGCAGCTAAGCCCGTGCACCACAACTACTGAGCCTGCGCTCTAGAGCCCACGAGCCACAACTACTGAGCCCGCGAACCACAACTACTGAGCCCACATGCCACAACTACTGAAGCCCGCGTGGCTAGAGCCTGTTTCTACAACAAGAGAAGCCACCACAATGAGAAGCCCGCGCACCGCAACGATGAGTAGCCCCTGCCCTCCACAGCTAGAGAAAGCCCGCGTGCAGCAAGAAAGACCCAACATAGTCAAAAATAAATAAATACATTAATTAATTTTTTAAAAAAGACTATTAAAGAACAGGCAACTGAGCTGAACTTGAAGCAGCAGGTAAATCATAGGCAATAGGGAGGGCCTCAAGGAGAGCATTTAGCGGTAGAGGGATGCAAGAGCAGCATGAGGTCACACCAACAAGAGTACAGAGAGAATGAGCAAGAAGTTTTCAAGGTACATAACATTTTACAGCAAACATGTACTGTGTGCTCACATATGCCAAGCACTAGGCTACACAGATTAACTCAATCCTTACCTCAACCTTGTGAAGTAGGTAACATCACTTCCCCCTTTTTTCACATAAAATTATTATGAGGCTTTAAGAAATGAGGAGCCCTGCTGGAACTAGTAAGTAGTGGAACCAGGATTACAACACAGGCTATCTGTTCCTAGAGTCAGTGTATATATGATGTCTCCCATGGAGGCAAGTGATTCGCTAAGTTAACAGAATTGTGACAAGGAAGATGATTTGGGTGAGGGGTACCCGTCCTCTGAAAAAGCCTGTTCAGTATAAACAACATGTTATGTTCATAATAAAAACTCAACGTTAATGAAACAAAATCTTCTTTTCTGCAGATTATTCTTAATTCCACAATTGTGTGGTTTTTAATGAGAGTAAGAGAACCTGAGATTTTGGGGTTTAACAAAAAGAATTATGTTTTTAAAATACTGGCCTAAGAAAGGACTTATCCTGTAGGAATAAATAAAATATCACTGTCCTCTTTTGCTCAAGATTAGTAACAGAGTAAAATAAGAGGTTTTAAAAATTAACTTTAAAAAAAAATTAGAAAGAGGAGCATTTAACACAGCTTTGAAATAATCTACTAATTAAGTGTTAAGTAGTATGTTGACAGGGAAAATAGAAAAGGACACATGAAAGAGTGTTTTGAATATGGAAAGGACTCAATTTGAGAACTGGTCACAATTGTTGAGGCAGACCTGAAGATGACACTTCAGGCTTTGGGAATAGGGAGAATGATGGTCCCATTGACAAAAATGTGAAGTTGGGATGGGCAGCTGGTTTATGATGAAAGAAAATTAGTTGAGTATTGAAAATATTGCCTTTGGGGTAATCTGACACCTTAAATGCTCAGCCTCATCTTTCACTCTTCCCCATGCAGCTCTTAAGGCTCCGATCACACTGAACCATTTGCTGTTGTCTGAACATACTATGTTTTCAAAACCTTAGGTACCTACATATATGTTCAGCCTTCTGCTGGGGATACCTGTCCCCTTGTTTCCCTTTCCCTGATAAGTAAGGCACTCCCTACTTATCTGCCCCATGGCACCTTGGACACACATCCATTACATAGTATTTTAAACTGCTTTTTGCATTTTGTCAGCAACTTGAGGACAAAGACTATATCATTCTTGTATCCTTCAGACCAGGCACACAGTTGGCTCTCAGTAAAAATTCACTGAACGGAGAAAGGAATATAATGCAAGATGAAGATCAGAAGTAGAGACAGATTTGCAGATTGTTGGCACTGGAGGTGGTAACAAGCCAGGCGAACAAAACAGTCTCAAAGAAAGCCTGAAGTCAAGACTAATAGAGATCAATAAAAACAATCAGGTAGGGCTTCCCTGGTGGCGCAGTGGTTGAGAGTCCGCCTGCCGATGCAGGGGACACGGGTTCGTGCCCAGGTCCGGGAAGATCCCACATGCCGCGGAGTGGCTGGGCCCGTGAGCCATGGCCACTGAGCCTGAGCGTCTGGAGCCTGCGCTCCGCAACGGGAGAGGCCACAACAGTGAGAGGCCCGCGTAACGCAAAAAAATATATATATAAACTAAGGTTGAGAGCCATCAAATTTCATTAACACTTAATACACAGCAAAACTAATTTTGATTCCCTAACTTAAGAGGAAATAATTATGAAGTACTTGAGTAAATAAACATAGATTTAACTGTGAGCCAATGCCCAGAATAAAATTCCCCTACGTGAATACTTTTGGCTTGCTTCCTTTAAAGAACCTGTCCCTGCTGCATCCCTCAAATTTAAGAACCCTAAATTGACTTCTCTCTCCAGGTAACTAACCTTCCTATAAGGGGAAGGAAGAGGGCTGGTCAAGTTTGTCTGGGGTACTCTCCTACCTGCTCACCAACCTCAAATCTTCCCACTCTTCTGCCCTGCGGTAAGAAGCCCTTAATCTCTAACCCAGCAGAGTGCCTTCTTGTCTCTGGCTGCCCAAAGCCCGCCTTTACAGCACCCCATCTGCAGAGCAGCTACCAACTGCTTCTTCTTACTCCCAGAATTATTCCTGCCCTGAATGGAGGCCATGAACACTCGGCTTAGCTGTATACAAATAATACTAATCAAAGGCATTTAGGTTTTTCTAATTCATTCCAAGCAGCACAATACTTATGCTTATAAAATACAATATAGTTTTAAGTTTCACTTCAGTAAAAGCTAATCTGTTCTAAGTACATTGCCTGATCATCTGCTTCTAACCTAAGGAATTATAAGGAACACTCAATCTCTCTCAAGTGGGTAGTAGTCATTACTGTTAGAACAGGAAACAACAGAATTCTTTCCTGGTAGGCTTCTCAAGTTATCCCACATAGTGAAGCCTCTAAAGTAGCAGTTCTTAACTTCTTGGGGTTCACAGACCCCTTTAAGATTCTAATGAAACTATGGACCCTCTCCTCAAAAACATATGAACTTTTGCCATATAGTTTCACAACCTGTGCGCACACACACACACACACACCCAAAAACGGTCATCTATGGACACTTTTACTATAAAAGTATATGAAACATAATGAAAATAATTAATATCCTAAAGTCCACAGACCTAAGTGATCAGTAGAATATGACCTCAAAGAAGCTAGAATTAATTCAACCTGATATTCCTACAACTTCCCTTAATTCTCCTTCCTCCTTCCCCTCCTCCCAATTTTACCCTCTTCCCATCATCCCTCTTTGCTCTTTATACTTCGTCTCCTTATTTGGCTATATTATAGAACTAAAGTCACTTTTAGTATTACTTACATACTTATTGCAATATTATGTTTCCTGTTCTAATTTCAAGAGTCAAAGTTGGGCTTCCCTGGTGGCGCAGTGGTTAAGAATCTGCCTGCCAATGCAGGCGACACAGGTTCACGCCCTGGTCCAGGAAGATCCCACATGCCTCAGGGCAACCAACCCCGCGAGCCACAACTACTGAAGCCCGCGCGCCTACGGCCCATGCTCCACAACAAGAGAAGCCACCGCAATGAGAAGCCCGCGCACCACAACAAAGAACAAAAAAGCAGCCAAAATAAATAGACTAAATTTTTTTTTTAAAAAGCGTCAAAGTTTATTTCTTTAAAGAAAAGTACAATCTGTTGAATACCTACTATTTGCCAGATATTTGCCTATATTCTATCTCTAACAATTCTACAAAGGGGAAAGAAAGAGTATCCCCCTAAATCTGCATGTTTGAAAACTTCCAAGTCACTAAGTCATAGAAAAGTTAAGATATAAATCACAAATGTTTGATATGATGAAAATATGACAAATCAAAATTTAAAGTATAAAGTTAAAATACTCCACATGAAAATGTAGTCTTAAATTTACACATTAGAAATTAATGAAACATTCAACACAATAACTTATCTTTTAAAAGCTCGAGAAAGTGAAAGAATATAGGATATTAATGAAATAGAAAAAGGAAAAATCAGATCAATTGGTCAAAAACTCAGATCAATAAAACCAAATGAGTTTTTTTAATATAAATTTATTTATTTTATTTATTTATTTTTGGCTGCATTGGGTCTTCGTTGCTGCACGCGGGCTTTTCTCTAGCTGCGGCGAGCGGGGGCTACTCTTCGTTGTGGTGCACGGCTTCTCATTGCAGTGTCTTCTCTTGTTGCAGAGCATGGGCTCTAGGCGCGCGGGCTTCAGTAGTTGTGGCTTGCAGGCTCAGTAGTTGCGGCTCGCGGGCTCTAGAGCACAGGCTCAGTAGTTGTGGCACATGGGCTTAGCTGCTCCACTGCATGTGGGATCTTCCTGGACCAGGGCTCGAACCCGTGTCCCCTGCATCGGCAGGCAGATTCTTAAACCACTGTGCCACCAGGGAAGCCCCACCAAATGAGTTTTTATAGGTTAACAAAATAATCAGTCTTGCTCAAGTTTAAGAAAACAAAACACAAATACAGCAAATTATTAAAAATTTTAAATGGCACTAACTGTATCTCTGAGCTAAATTTTATCAGAAACTCACAGATGTTAAGCAACTCACCCAAGAGTACACAGCTCTTGGGTGTGTACTAAGGCAGATACCAGTATTACCCAGTTGGTAAAGAGGGAAGCCAGGATTTTAACAAAAAGTTCCTCTTCTTTTCATATCATACCACCTCTTTTTTAGGAATGGACACTAACCACCAGGGTCTCAGTTTCTTAGCTACAAATGAAAAAGAACAATGACATCTCTCAGGTCCCTTTTCAATCCATGATTGTATGAGCTTAAGCTGGTCTGTGTAGAGACAAACAGCTGATTTCCTTCTGTTGGTTAGACTGGGGGTGAAGGTGGAGTTGCTCTGTGTGACCTAGCATATATCTTAATCTACTACACTTGGGTTGATTGAGCCATCCTAATGTGTAAGTACACTTTGAGGCAAACTATGGAAGAGAAATAAGAAACCTCAGCAAAACTTACAAGAAAAATAAACAGTGAGGGAACTGCTTCTAGGAGCTGATGTTTTACCAAAAAGGTAATGGATAAAACCCATATGTAAGAAATATTCTCCCTTCCAAAAAAAAAAAATCCAGCATATATAAATTTAACCATGTTTGTTCATTTCTCTACATGTATATTTGGGTCTAACAAGTAAGTCTACAGTTACTTTCATGAAATTTGCTTCTACACACCCTTTCATTTTCTCCTTTTAGAAGTCCAAGGTTAAAAGTAAATAAAATTTTTTTTGGCTCTTTACTACTTTGTGTTACCTGAGAAGTTTTTAGAAAATTCTATTCATTCCAAATTTAAGGAATGTTCTTTATTTGGTGTCCAATTCAGTTTGAACAAAATACATTTTGGAGAGAAAAACATGCAATATTTTTCTTGCTTTCTTTGGAAACAGGTGTTGCAAATCTTTCCAGAATCACATGAAGAATCTTCCTGCCAATTGACAGGAGTTGTATGTTATTTCTGAACATAAAGGTTTTTCTTCCCCTCCTTTATAAAGGATCATTAGATGTCCAAAAGTAAATAAAGCCATTCAAAATTTTATCAACAAGTGAAACTAATAAGTCTGCCAGGTAAGATAGCTTGTTTCCTCTACAGATCAAATGCAGAGACTCCTTCCTGATTCTTAGTTCTGATCATTTGACAAATGTTTCATGTCTAGCACACAACTAGACATTCATATCTGACACTCAAGAGAGAATGCAGAGTAAAGATGAATATCTGAAATTTCAATTATAAAGGGGATAGCTGAAGCCATGAGATTTTATGAAGATCACAGAAAGTGACAACAACCATAATGTTAGAAAGAAAAAAGAAAGACAACATAGCCAACTAATAAGCAATGAACTACCAGGTAAGTAGGATAAAGAACATGAAAGAATAGTGTCAGGGAAAATGAGGGGGTACTTTTCAAAAATGTCAATGACAGTTTTTACTTAACTCCCTGACAGTATGCTAGATGGTCTTTAATAACATTAAAGGGGAAATGTTATTACATCATTTTGAAGATGAAGAAACCTACCCAAGGCAACTTAGGTTGCAGAATTAGGATTCAAACCCTGGGTCGATGAGGCCGTGAGCCTTCTGGGTTCAGATCGTCTTAAGTAGATGCCACTTAAAAAGCTAAGTAGAAAAAGAACACACAAGAGGTCACTGATGAATCCTGATAGAAGGACTGCAGTACTCTGAGTGAAAACAGAAAAACTGAAAAGAATTAGAGAATGAGAGTAAGTGGGTAGAAACTTTTAAATGCCCTGTGATAAAAAGGAAGGAAGGGGGAGAACTTGGTCTATACCTTGAAGGACAAATACGGCAAAAGAAGGTTAATGATTTTTTTGGTCTTCTCTATGGTGCAAAAGATGTGATAGTGAACTGATGTGGTGAAATGCAGATGGTGGGAGAGGAGGACTTGAGAATGAGGATGAATGGATGGAGCTGGATCCACAGGAGATGAGAGGAAATGTAAGCATACATAGATGACCAAGACTATTAACTCATCAAGAGCAAGGTTGGCTAGTGCTGGGTTTTTTTTAGTGTTTCCTGTTTGATTTGTATTGCTATGCAATGTAGTCAGGTCCTGGTTACTCTCTGGGGATGCCATATCCAGTTATTAGTATTGGCTTCACCCTTTCCCCCTCCCACACTCCCCTGGGCCCTTTGGCCCTGATGAAAACAGTGTGGCAAAAGGGAAGAAAGGGGGCTGAAACAGTGTGAGCACCACTATGGGTCTGGCACCATACTGAACATTTAACAGTAGTTTTCATTTAATCCTCAGAATACTAGAACACAAGCTCCAAGAAGGCATGAATATGTTTGTTTTGTTCTCTGATATACCCCAAGCACCTAACACAGTGCTTAGCACAAGGCAGGCCCTCAACAAATATTTGATGAATGAACAAAGAGTCACCTTGGTATTATTATCCCCATTTTAAAGATGAGAGGATGACTCAGAGAAGATAAGTAACTTAAAGTCATACATGTAATAAGGGTGAAATTAAAAATGTTTAACAACTAGTACTGCACCAGCTCTGGCCACTCAGAACAGATGCCAGTTGGTGCTGGAGGAGCTGGGTTCTGCTTCAACCTTTTAGTTGTGAGATCTTGGGGAGGTCCACGGGAGGGTTGTGGGCAGAGGAAAGGAAGACTCAGATGTATACTGTCTACCAGCCTTGATAGTAAGTGATGCATCCAGGATTCAAACATGCACTTATCTGACTCTAAAGCCTTCTAAATGAAGTGCGAAACGGTACCATTTGCTAAAAAATGAGGAGAGCAGGAGATAACTGGAGGTTTTAATAGAGTAGAAAAAAATATTCAAAATACCTGCAATGGGAAACAATTAGTAATGAATTAAAGATTGATACCTGAGCTCAGTCTGTTGCCAGACAATTTAAAAAACAAAAACAACAGGATGATCCAACTATAATAGGGTAGAGGGAAATGAGGAATAAGAGAAATATGAATGGGCAAAGCAAAACTACAGTATAAGGATTTTCAATTCCAGGTAAATAATTTTGATATGCTTCAAAAAGAAATGAAAAATCAACACTGGCTCCTGAGCAAGAAAGGACTTGATGAAAGCTGTACCTCAAGAAGATGAGTTTGTGCAAGGTAGAAGGGGAGAAGGTGAAGAGTGTGGAGCCACATGGGAGGGGTCAGTGGTCAAGAGCACTATATATTGGGGTGTGATTCACAGAGATGGCACTCAAAGTATCCAGGGGCAAGAGTTCAAAGAACAGTGCACCCTCGGCTTTTAGGAACACGTACATTCTGGTCACTGGCTTGTAGTCGCCACCTCTCTGTGGCTGACATGGTTTTACTATAAAAAGTACTTAGTTATCTTGTTGGTTTTCTGTTTAAGTTGGAACAAAAGGGATAAAGTGCAGTTTAGATATAAGTGACATTTACCAAAGAAGGTTTTTACTTTTTGTGGTTTTCTGTCAATAATTACCTATAATATCCTCAACCTTGGAGTCTCTTAGTTCATTAAGACACTTAAAATAAATTTGTGTATGTACTTAAACAGCTTTAAAAAAAAATCCAGGACAACTACGTGGGCGGTTTATTTTAATATGGACCCTGAGATTTCCGCACAAAAAACAAGTTAGCCTATTTATTTATATGATAACAAAAATAAAAAGCAGAAGTTGGTCACCTGTTGTTACTGTCCCAGAAAGGCACACAGTGCCAACTGGCCAGGAACAACATTAATTCCTTCCACCCTCTTATGGTAACAGCTGTTCCCTTTTTTTTTCATGCTGGCAAAGGTCACACTCAGTAGCAAACTTTCCATGCAGATTTCTACATGCAAAAGGCAAGGAGATGGCTGACATAATAGGGTGTAGGGAGAGACAGCTGATTTTTTTTCTATTTTACTTTCTCCTGGGCACTTATCAGGAGTCTATTTTGGGCTTCTTTGATATCTGAAGCTATAACTATTAATCATTTCTCAGCCAAAAAAAAAAAACCATGCTGTTTACATGAAGCTGGACTTGGGGATGATATAAGCACATTTTGAAATAAGCAAAAAACTACAGCAAAATTATACAGTAACGTTTACATCATTAATGGCCGCCTAATTAAAAATGCATTATGTTAAGTGAAGAGGCCAGACTCAAAAGGCTACATATTGTATGATTCCATTTACTATATGGCATTATATGACATTCCATTTATATTACATTATAAGATGAAGAAAAGACCCATGGTTGTCAGAGGTGGAGAATGGTGGGAGGAGTTGACTAAAAAAGAGAAGCCTGAGGGAATTTCGGGGGGCGGGGGGAACAGACTAGTTCTGTATCTTGATTGTGTGGTGGTTACATGACTCTAAGTTCTAAATTGTCTAAATTCACAGAACTGTATCCCAAAAGAGTGAATTTTACTATATACAAATTTTTTCTTAATGTTGGCTTAAGCCTCATATCACCTCTCTTCGACTCCCCTCACTGGTTTCAAACCTCTTCCCAAGCTCCAAACAATGACCCCACCCGCTCCACCTAGCTAACGTCTACTTGCCATTCTAGCTTCTTTCTATTCAGCTCCTCCTGGAATCTTTCCTTTGGTGTGGCAGGGTGGGGTCCCAGATGGAGCTGAGGCTTTGTAGTCAGATACACCAAGTTGGGTTTACTCTGGGCATTATCCCAGTTACTACTTGAGTGAGCATGGGCAAATTATCTACCTATCTAAGCTCAGTTTCCTCATATGGTGGATGCAAAAAATATAATTTATGTACCTCCCTGTTGTAAACTAAGAGCCTAGTAATATGCCTATCATATTACCTGGCATATTAAGAGAGCTTAATTAAATGCTTAGTCCCAGATCTTTCTCCTCTGCCTACTGCCTTCACAACCACTGCTCTCTTTCTGAGTTTCCACTGACCTGATACATACATAAAATTATCACAACACTTAACTGATGCATTGAAATTATTTATCTCTGGCAAATAAAATGGGTCTATGTCTCTCTCTGATCCCTGAATTCACAGAGGCCATCATGTTCATTGCCTGATAGTTAATAAATTGTTTGAAGAATAGCTTGTCCACCTGATCTGGTCTTATTGTTAAAGAAGGAAGTACTGGAAGAGAGAGAGAAGCAGGCAGAAAAGGCCAGAACACACTGAGATAGTCTGGGATGGGCGACCCCAGAAGGTTTTCGAAAGTTTCTACTAAGATGTTGTATACAGAATTACAGCACAAAAACTGCAAATAACCTAAATATTTTTAAATGGGGCTTCCCTGGTGGCGCAGTGGTTGAGAGTCCGCCTGCCGATGCAGGGGACACGGGTTCGTGCCCCGGTCCGGGAAGATCCCACATGCTGCGGAGCGACCAAGCCCGTGAGCCATGGCCGCTGAGCCTGCGCGTCCGGAGCCTGTGCCCCGCAACGCGAAAGGCCACAACAGTGAGAGGCCCGCGTACCGCAAAAAAAAAAAAAAAAATTGGAGGTAAAGTGGATTATGCCAAATACAAACAATGAAACACACATAACCATTAAAAGTAATTTTGTAGAAAACTGTTAAAAAGAGTACATGAAGTAATATCCCAACTTGTTGTGTTTTTTTTTAGAGCACAGGTTTTTCGTTTGCTTGTTTGTTTTTAAATTCTTATTTTATATCAGAGCATAACTGATTAACAATGTTGTGTTAGTTTCAGGTGTAGAGCTAAGTGATTCAGTTATACATATACATGTATCTATTCTTTTTCAAATTCTTTTCCCATTTCGGTTATTAACAAAATACTGAGCAGCGTTCCCTGTGCTATACTGTAGTTACTCCTTGTTAGTTATCTATTTATTTTTTTTTTTTATTTAAATAGACTTTATTTTTTCCAGAGCAGTGTTAGGTTCACTGCAAAATTAAGTGGAAGGTACAAAGATTGCCCACATACCTCTTTTCCCCACACATGCGCAGCCTCCCACATTATCAATAATCCCTCCAAAGTGGTACATTTGTTAAACTTAATGAACCTACATTGACAAATAATTGTCATCCAGTGTCCATAGTTTACATTAGGGTTCACTCTTGGTGTAGTACATTCTATGGGTTTGGACAAATGTAGAATGACATGCATCTACCATTATAGTATTACAAAGAGTAGTTTCGTTGCCCCCAAAATCCACTGATGCTCCACCTATTCATCCTTCTCTCTCCTCTAACTCCTGGCAACAACTGTCCATAGTTTTGCCTTTTCTGGAATGTCAAATAGTGGAAATCATACAGTATGTAGCCCTTTCAGATTGGTTTCTTTCACTTAGTGATATACATTTAAGGCTCCTCCATGTCTTTTCATGACTTTTTGCTTAGTCTGGATGTACCATAGTTTCATTCACCTCCTGAAGGATATCATTGTTGCTTCCAAATTCCAAAATTTTGGAATTCCAAAAATTCCAAATTTTGACAATTATGAGTAAAGCTGCTATAAATATCCACATGCAGGATTTTGTATGGACATAAGTTTTTTACATTTGGGTAAATACCAAGGAGCATGATTATTAGATCCTGTGTAAGAGTATGTTTAGATTTGTAAGAAACTGCCAAACTGTCTTTCAAACTGGGTGTACTATTTTGCAATCCCACCAGCAATAAATGAGAGTTCCTACTGCTCCTCTCCCTCACAGTCCACATACTTCTTTTAAATTTCCAGTCATTTCCCTGGTTTATTCTGATTAATTTTCACAAGTGTTATGATAATTTTTTTATACTCTTGAAGCCCCTCTTGAGTTTTCGAGTCCACGTGCCACATTGTAGCTAGGTTATCTCTTAACTGACAAATGTGATGAGGCTCTTAAATCCAAGTACTGCCATTAGTAAGTGGTCTCTCTACTCCTTAATATAATTTCGCATCATATCGCATGACATGAAATGACAGCACAGAACAACATAAGACATAAAATTGTATGATCTACTCATCACTCAAACTTTATTTCACACCAATACCTGCTTAGGAATTGTCTATTCTCTTTAATGAAAATGCCTTTTATTGTTTCCTCCTTCTTTTTTTTTCTTACCACTATCACTAGGCCTCAACTATATTTTCAATAAACTATAAGCTACTTGAGGGCAAGAAATGAATCTTGTTCAAAACACATGCCTAACATTGAATACAGAGTCTGATGTCCACTACACCTACAGTTTATATTTACTGAATATAAAAATATAAATATGTAAATATAAATAGATTTATTGAATGATATAGATGTATATATAAGCATATTTGGAAAAATATTTTCTTTCTTCAAAATTAATTTTTAAAAATTTTCCAGTCATGTCCAATAAAATCAACTGCTTCTAAAATTTCAGTTGATTTTTTTGGGACCTTATCAAACTTTACTGTAATATATTGTCTTTTAGATAACTAGATTCAGTTTGGTAAAATTCTATTCCTAATTTTTTCTTAATATTTTCATAAGAAAGAGAGAATGGATATATATATGTGGATATATATATATGTGTGGATGTTTATATATATATATATAAAATGTCTTTGCCATGTTAGTATCAAAGTATGCTGGATACATACATGATTATAAATAATGACTTGTATTGGTTTGTATGTTGAATTCTGTCTGAAATTTCTTTATTTCTTCAACATTGGAAGGATATTCTCAGTTAATATAGACTTCTAGCTTGGTCTACAGGGACTTTAGGCAGATCTTTTTTTTTGGCGTGGGGTGGCGGGGAGGGATCTATCATTTCTTTTGAGAAGTTTCCTATTTAGCTCATTTGAAGACTGTATTTCCATTTAGAGCACGGGTTTTTTTAAAAAGTGTCTGGAAAGATATATAACCAAAATGTTAAAAAAGAGGTCATCTCTGGGTGGCAGTAAGATTAGTAGTGATACTTATATTCTTTTCTGGGCTTTTTGGAGTTTACCAATTTATTACATGTTAATTTTAGAAAATTTGGAAATCTCAGAATAATTATTTTAAAAGAAAAAACTAATCTAGATTTTACTAATGATGTTATTCCATATCCAAGACTCAAACGTCGAAAAATGGGGTTAAATGCATTATGCTGAATCCATATAATGAAACACAATGTATTTCCGAAATACAAACAGCAAAATATATTACAAACTATATACCTTTGGGGAAAGAAACAAGATATAAGAAGTTCCTCCAGTGAAAAAGTTATTTTAACTTGGAAAATCTATGAACATGGGACTTCCCTGGTGGCGCAGTGGTTTAAGTATCCGCCTGCCAATGCAGGGGACATGGGTTCGATCCCTGGTCCGGGAAGATCCCACATGCCGCAGAGCAACTAAGCCCGTGCACCACAACTACTGAGCCTGTGCTCTAGAGCCCGCGAGCCACAACTACTAAAGTCCGCGCTCTGCAACAAAGAGAAGCCACCGCAGCGAGAATCCCGCGCACCACAATAAAGAGTAGCCCCTGCTCACCGCAACTAGAGAAAGCCCGCGCTCAACAGCAAAGACACAATGCAGCCAAAAATAAATAAATAAAATAAATTTTTTTAATATATATGAGTGAATCAGGGGAAGTTTCCTCTTTGAAACATAGTTTATACAGAGTTTATTTAGTCTTTAGCTTAAAGAAATTGACCTGTATGGTTTTATCTGGGTATTATTTAAGCTTATAAGACAAAGCGTCCTGTGTTCAGGTGAGATCACCTGATTAAGTTACTTCTCTCTTTGAACCAATGAGACTTCCAGTCTCAGCAATACCATCCACAAACTTCCCTTAACCAACAAAGTCTCCCTTATTAGCAGCTGGGCAAGAGACTTCTCCCATTCAGCAGGAAGACCTATATTCCAAAGAATAAAAAGTGTATGTTTACTATCATACTGATTCTTGACTAAAGCTGGCAAACTCTAATGCCTTTATAGAATTTCTAGAATAGTCATTGTCTAGGAAGGTATATACATAAATTAATTCCTCTTTAGAGACTTTATGGTGGTGGTTGGGGGGCAGATATTAAATCCTTTAAGGAGACTGCTTTAGCAACTGAACTTGTAGAAAAGAAACCTGACTGACTTGATTTCACCATTTTGGTACAAAATATGCATAAGAAGTAATTCAAGAATCAAAACTACAAATAAATTTTAAACAACCAAATAAAATCCAGACCTGAGACCTCAACGGCTTTTAAGACTTCACATGCCCCCACCTATAAAAAAAAATGTATTGTGTATTTTAAATCTTAAAAGTATTTATGTGGATCCATCATGTCTAGTCTGAAATTATGCCAAATGGCAAGGTTCCAGAAACTAAAATAAAGTTATACTAAGGTGTGTCTCAGAAGGAAAACATAAAAACTCTAACTTTGGCAGGAAGTTACCAAAGTGGCATATCTAAATTAGTAAGCTTTGTTTAAAACACACACACTTTTTTAAAAGGGCACACAAGCCAAAAAGTTTGGTAAAATTCTTTTTTTAATAGTTATTATTGCAGTAGCAAATCATATATCCGTTTTCCCAAAAACGTATGTTTGTACCACTCAAGTTATTTTATACAGAAGATAAGTTGCAAGAAGGAAGAACTCCCGCAAATTATTCCTTTATGGCTAAGAGCAAACATGCAATGCTGAAACTACACAATAAACAGCAGCTGCCATGGGAAGCAAGAAAAAAAAGACAGGCAGATATTAGTTTGTTGAATGCCTACTAAGTACCAGGTACTTTATTTACATAGGTTCTCATTTATTCCTAACAAATCTGTGAAGCAGACAGTATTTGCTCCATTATGCAAATGAAGAAACTGAAGCTCAACAAGACTAAATAAGAATTTGTGTGACCTGAAGCAAGAATATATAGCAAAGCAGAATTTTGAAACCAAGTCTACCAGGCTTCATATCCCAAACTCCACCACATTTGGTAACAGTTACTTTGGAAAACAAGGATATCAAATAATCCAGTGTTCTCCGTAAACAGGGCTCTGTAAGGGGAGTTCAACTACTCCTATACCGTTGACCTAAAAATGGTCCCTCTATCTGGCAAGATCCTTCTTCCCCCATTGAGCATATCACAGGAAACCATGACAACCTATTATCCCAGACTATTGGCTACTACACTCTCCCTTCTAAGTGCAACTTTTTAAAAGAATTACCAATAGCCACAGATTTCCACTTCACCAACTACTCACTTCTCAGCCCACCCCAATTTATCTTTTTAACATTTTTTTAAATAAATGTATTTATTTTATTTATTTTTGGCTGCGTTGGGTCTTTGTTGCTGCGCGTGGGCTTTCTCCAGTTGCCGCGAGCGGGGGCTACTCTTCATTGTAGTGCGTGGGCTTTTCATTGAGGTGGCTTCTCTTTGTTGCGGAGCACGGGCTCTAGGGTAACGGGCTCAGTAGTTGGGGCACACGGGCTTAGTTGCTCTGCGGCATGTGGGATCTTCCCCAACCAGGGCTTGAACCCGTGTCCCCTGCACTGGCAGGCGGATTCTTAACCACTGCGCCACCAGGGAAGCCTCCAGCCCACCCCAATTTAAAAATGGCTTTACATAAAGTTATCAATGACTTTTGTATAACTAAACCCAATGGACACTTTCCAAGTGTTATCTTACTTACATTTCAGGAGAATGTAGACATTGTTAACACTCTCTCCTTGAAGCATTCTCTTCACTTGGCTTTCCAGAAACATTCTCCTAGTTTTTAAAGTGTTCCCTCCCTCTCAGTCTTGGTATTTTTCATTTCCTCCAACCAATCTTTTTAGATTGGTTGGTGTTTCTCATAGCTCGGTCCTAAACCTTCTTTCCTTTTCACTTTATAACTTCTTCCTGAGATTTCATCAATTCTCATGACTTCAGTTACCATGAATATGCCAATGACTCCCAAAAGTCACACAGTTCCTCTGAGCTTTCGACCCATTTATCCAAACAAGGACTTGATACTTCCTCTTGGAAATTTCAAAGGCACCTGAAACACAACTCGCTGAAAACCAAACTCACTACCTCATCTCCATCCCCCTTCCCATCTCAAATGGGTTCTCTCCTAGTGCTCCCCAGCTCAGTTATTACAGAAACCAACGTCTATCCAATTACGCAAGCCAGAACTTTCAGAACTATCTTTGACATTTCTCTCTCTCAGACTTTCCACTTTCAATATGTCACCAAAACCTGTCCATTTTACCTCTCAGATACCTCACAAATCCCTTCAAACTTTTCTCCATTTCCACCAGCCCCTCTTTACTTTCACTACCATTATCTCATTTGGACGGCTGCAACAGCCTCCTAACTGATCTCCCTAAATCCATTCTTTTCCAGCTTCAATCTCTTATTCCTCCCTGCAGCCAAAGTCATCATTTTAAAAAACTACCCTATCCTCCTTATTCAAAACCCGTTTTATAAACTCGCATAGTACCCATACCTCTCCTTCATAGCACTTATTGGTTCATTTTTATATTTATTTGTGTGATTATATGCATCTCCACTGCCTAAGACAGAGCCTAGCACACAATATGTGAAGAACTAATATTACGGTAATAAACAAATGCCTACTATGTAGTGGACACTGCATCACAGCCAAGGAGAACATACAGATGAAGACCCAGTCCTCTTCAGATAAAGAAACTGAAGCTGTCAACTTGGGTGATTTACCCTAGTGGTAGGTGATAGAACTAGAATTCAAACTCAGACCAGTATGTTTCCAGTGTCCATATTCTTTAACTTTTATGCATCCTATCAATATAAAATAATTCTGTAAAACTTTTATACATTAGTAAAAATAAATGGAAACTTATTTAGTATCTTGATAACATACAAAATATTTTCATAAAGTTCTGTTGAAATTGCAAGGTAACACCCTACATTTAAACTGCTTTAAAATAATACAACAGTCCATTCCCCTCTTGTTTTGAGTAATTATAGTTTGCACATATATGATGCTAGCCCCCTCAAAAAGTACCCATTCACCCCTCTTATTATACACAGTACTAATATGTCTTTATCTCCTACAACATAAACACCTTCTTCTGAATTATATATATTCAGATAATACACTAAAACATGCCTATGGCTAGCCCCTATATGAGCTATAACATTTCTGCCACAATTCTGTTTGATGTACCTTACAGTTCAAAATTTCAAACTCTTCTGCTTTTAATTTACAAAATATTCAACCAAGTTATGCTGTCTTCCAATCTCAATATTTCATTCCTTTTTTAAAAATGTGATTGATTGATTGATTGATTGTGCCGCATTGGGCAGCTTGTGGATCTTAGTTCCCCAACCAGGGATCGAACCCAGGCCATGGCAGTGAAAGAGCCGAGTCCTAACCACTGGACCGCGAGGGAATTCCCCTCCAATCTCAATATTTCATTCTTAATTATGAAAAGTCTGAGGACATGAAGGGTAACTATAACAAAATTTTTCCAGCAATCTGCTCTTTTTTCCTAGTAAATCCTAAACATAGGTTGAATTATAGTCGATCAACCTAAAGGACAAATTCCTTACTTCAGGAAATTTAAATTACTATAAATGTGACCCTTAGATTTATCCAACTGAAAATCAGAACCTCCACTACAATCTCCTTACTGGGCAGCAATCTCAGGCCTTGTGAGGTACATCCTCATGATTAATTCTACTGGCCCTCTCCCTCTCAAAGAAGCTTTACCAACTCTCCTGACTTCCTCTTGGAAGGTAAAAACATACTACAGCAATATTCACTTCTTCGTTTTTTTAAACTTTCCTTTTCCTCACTCTCCTCTTTGCCTCCCTTTTTATCAGAAGAAATTAAGTTAGCCAAAGCTAACATCAGGGCCTTTGGGCTACAGAGGCTTATGAGTTTAAAACTTCAGTCACAACTACTCAATGTTTTTAAGTGTAAGTTCTAAATTATTAGCAAACAAAAAATATGACTCCTAAATAGGACTCAATTTTGTCAAGATTTTCTTACAACTTCAGCCATGGTATTTTAATTATGATGTACATATTTCTAATTGGTGGTGGGTTTCCAGGGCTGTAGGATAGACGAAATTACTTAACTGTTCAATGATAGCTATATCCCAATGCCCTACGTAGTAATGAGTCATTCTGCCAGCTACAGCTAAACAGTAACATTAAGGTCTCACCATTCCAATCATTAACTGGCTAACAAACTGCAAGACTAGTACTGAGGAAAGCAGAAACATAATCCTAGATAATGTTATTATTTTATTTCAAAGAACATCTCTCTCCTATTTACTATTCTGCAAGTCACTGGAATAGAATATAGCACAGGTGGATATAAAGTTAGAAGAGATTCCCCTGGCATTTCAGATCTTTGCCAAAAGAATTTGACAGTCTTAGCCGAAGACAAATTGCTGTTGATACAGATGACAATCTCCGGATATTAAGCAGACTAGGTTAGAATTGTTGTTTCTTTCTTTTTTCGTTTTTTCTTTCTAATTTGATAGTAGGTGAACATTATTCTTTATCTTTTTTAAAACTGAAATCTCCCTTCACTGAAATTTCAGCGAATCTGACCAAATTATATTTTGCTTTGGATTCTCAAGGTAGCATATCTTACCATTTCTCACAGTATGGCTGACATAAGAGTAACCAACTAGTTGCAAGATTTCATGAGCCATTTGGTCACTGATAAAGTCATATACCTATGTGTGGCAAAAGAAGAGACTCAAGCAGGGGGGCCTACATTGCTCTGTATCAGGGCCCATTTTTCCTTTATCACTACTTCCAGAATACTTCAATCAGTCTTCAGCTTTTTCCTATTTTCTGCTGACAACACTCACTGCCTTCATGGCCAGGCTAGATTTATAATTGATCTCCTGCAAGTCTGCTGCAGTTGCTCAAAATGCCCCATTTACCATGTGCTCTTTGTTTTCCTACCCTGAGTCCAGTGGTATCAACTGCTCCAACATATTCTGCAGCTACTGACTCTCCTTAATAAGAAAGGTTTGCTCACCCCTATGATCCAGAGAGATAGGCAAGGCAGACATTCTTCTCACTATAATTTACATATAAAGTGGACGAAGGAGCCCAAGTGATCTTGCCCATGTGATCAGAGAGAGTAGCAGAAGAAAGACTAGAATGTGACTTCCAAGCCAACCTCTTTCACTACCAGACCACACTTTGAACCCTTTAAAAAAAGTTACATAAACAAAATTGTTATTCAGTGAAAAATCATCCACAATGTCAAATCCTAATGCAAAAACTTATCTTCTTAAAAGGTAATTTATTTATTAGATTTGGTTAGTAATTAAACTATATTCAATGGCAGAACTTAGAATCTCTCATATTAATGTAGATATCCAACACGAGCTATAAAGTTGAGTATTACCCATAACTTGCCTAACAAGTTTTGATAACAATCACAAATTAAGAGACCTTTTCTCCAACTGGGCCACTGGGTTAGACACAGACAATATTTGAGAAGGAGCATATTCAAAATTCCTCTCTTCTATCAATGCCATTTAAAAAAAAGTAAAATACGGGCTTCCCTGGTGGCGCAGTGGTTGAGAATCCGCCTGCCGATGCAGGGGACACGGGTTCGTGCCCCGATCCGGGAAGATCCCACATGCCGCCGAGCGGCTGGGCCCGTGAGCCATGGCCGCTGAGCCTGCGCGTCCGGAGCCTGTGCTCCACAATGGGAGAGGCCACAACAGTGAGAGGCCCACGTACCACAAAAAAATAAAATAAAATAAAGTAAAATACAATAAACATCACTTGCTTCTGCTGCATAACTATGCTAGGTATATTTTCTAAATCAAATTGGGATGTCATTTGAAAAAGTGTGGGTTTTTTTAATAGTTTTTTTTAAGAAAAATATTATAAAAGTATGACTTTAAATTACATTTAGTCATACATTTAACAAACTGCCTCTGTGAAGAAGACTGTTACCTAAAATTAGGACTATCCAAGAACACTGCAGATGGATGTGATCACTATATACATTTATTTTTTAAACTCTATGGAAAGAAAAAAAGGAAAAATTCTTACTGATCAAGAGAAGTTATAAGAACTGGTTATGTTTAGCTGTATTGCAGTTGTACTTCAACCTGTATTGCAAGTTATTAGCTTCTGACTAGTTTATATTCAAGAAGTAAAATCTTCATGTTTTAAAATGTGAGTACTAAGAGAACTTATGACTACCTCAACCATGCCATTCCCACTTCACACACACCTTTGTTTATTCCTATTTCTAGTCTGCTCTTCTCTCTACAAACACAAACATTCGTTTGGGTACTTTGTCTATGAGCTGTGGGAATATTGCTTACCTAGAAGTAAAATGAGAAGATCTCAGTAAGGTATCTGATTCCAGAAAGAAACAGGTTAGAAGTAATCAAAACATCTCCCACAGTGATCTGGACACTAAAAACTGAAATATGAACCAAGTTCCAATTTAAATGCTATTTAAACTGAAGCTAGAACTACACTAAATAATGTTCCAAAAGAAAAGTCACCAGCACATGGTATCAAATTTAAATAACAGACTGGGTCAGTGGTACTACGTTGGTTTATTAACTTAACAATGATAATGATAACAACAATAGCACAGGCAAGGAATACGCTAAACACTTCACATACACTGTCTCATACATTATCTCATCTAATTTCACAGCACTATGAGGAAGACACTATTATCATCATCTTTTTCCTCATTAGATGACAAAACTCATGGAGAGTTGAAGCAACCTGCCCAATGTCGTACAGTTAGTAATAGATGGAGTGAGAATTCCAACCCCAGAAGAGTGGCTGCCTCAAGTCTATTGCCTACTCACTCAGGCAACAAATATCTGAAAGCCTACCATGTGCCACGCACTTTCTAAGCACCAGTATTACAGTGTTTCCACCCAGTAATATAGATGGATTCTGAACTATCTACAGGAATTATTTCCAGAATTTAGCACTAGCCAAAAGTGATGTCCCCAAAGGTTTACAGTACCTCTGCTGGAAAGTAAAAGCAGTGGTCTCAGGAGAAACTATTTTGAAATACAGACAGACTTCATTCAAATTCCTACTTCTCTCCCCTTACAGTGCTCTGTGTACCTCCTGGGGATGGAGGCCCTATCTCACTCATTCTTAGTAACCTAAGTGCTGTGACATATCAGGCACTCAACTTACCATACAGTATTGTCATTGTTTGTTATGAGCCTGTCTTCCAGAGTAAGCAAGAAGCTATTTGAGATCCATGGGTTTTGTTTTATTTTTTCACCCATTTTGTATTACCAGTGCTAGGGCATACAATGAGGCTAATACCATAGGCTAATCCCATACAGTTCTGTGATGATTCATGAGTTTATGTAAAACATTTACCAAAGGCTCATTTATTCATTCAATAAAGAACGTTTTTCTTCTCTTCTTCTCATTTACCTCAAGCACCTAAGCAGCCAACCCATCTCTATTCCTGCTGACGTAAATGAACCAAAAGGCAAGGCAGAACCTGGCTTAACAAGCTGCCAATTAACTCAAGAGCTCATCCGCTACACATTTCCTATATGTCATTTTCCTGGGCACTCCACCCTGAAAAAAGACTCAGGAAACATTTCCAAGCAGTGACAACTGAGAACTAAACCATGAGGCTCTAACTATATCTGCTGGAATGAGTTACGAAAGGTGACTCTAAACTCTATACACATGACTCATGTGAAATGCAATGAAGGACAAAGGTCTTCCTTTACTGGGTAGAAAAGCCTACGACAACAACGTATTTGAAGAAAAAGTCTGTGGGTATGTTACTGAACAGGGCAAATCAGTTACATCTTCCAGTATGATATACCCTCCTAGCAAACTCTTAGTAGTTATTATGCGTTTGACTTATGAAAAATTAAAGTGCCTCCTTTGGACAGCAGACACACACTCAAAATATGATAAGCAGAAACTGACTCTGCAGCAACATCATATAGAATAAAGATAGTCATAAAACATTAAGGCCACCTAAAATAACCACTGCTTTTACAGCCAATTAATTCCCTCAATCCTTCATTCCTCACCCTCTTCATTTCTCAAATCTAGATCAGTCAATCTGAATTCAAAAGTTATAATCCTTAAAAATGCATTTCCCAATTCCCAACCATACCACTTCTTACCTGAGTTACACTGGCAGTTTCCCAACTACTCTAGGCCTTAGTTCCATCATCTACGGAAGGAAGATGAACAAGCTATCCTCCCTGAGCACGTTTTTGAGAGACCTCACAGCCACACAGGGCTTAGTGAGCACTAAGTAAATGTCAGTTATTATTATTATCCACTCTGACATTTAGAAATAAGTTACAAAATTCACTATTAAGAATATCATGGGGGGCTTCCCTGGTGGCGCAGTGGTTGAGAGTCCGCCTGCCGATGCAGGGGACACAGGTTCGTGCCCCGGTCCGGGAAGATCCCACATGCCGCGGAGCGGCTGGGCCCGTGAGCCGTGGCCGCTGAGCCTGTGCGTCCGGAGCCTGCGCTCCGCAACGGGAGAGGCCGCAGCAGTGAGAGGCCCGCACACCAAAAAAAAAAAAAAAAAAAGGAATATCATGGATACATACTATATTCCAGCCACACTGGCCTCTTTTCTGTTACAAATGCCCTTTGCCCCTTTAGCCCTCAACGCCTGCTCTTCCCTATGCCTGGAATCATCTTCTTCCAGCTCCTCCATGACCAACTTACTTTCATCCTTAAGTCTGAAATCAAAAATGCCCTCATCAGAGAAGCCTTCCTTGAGATTGCCACCTCCCAACATCTCACTCTCTTCTAACCTTCTTTTCATTCTTCCATGGCATTCACAAACATCTGTAATTATCTTATATATTAGTATAGAGACCTTACCTATCTTTTTCACAGTGATAATTACAGCTCCTAGCATTGTACTAAGCAAATAATAGCTAATAAATAAATAAATGAAGGATGTTGCAAAGTCAAATATTTTAAAAACTTAACATTATGTTAAACACAACATAAAAAATAGTATCAGGTTAACATATGTCAAAATAAATATCTGAGGGAATTCCCTGGAGGTCCAGTTGTTAGGTCTCCACGCTTCCACTGCAGGGGGCCTCGGTTCGATCCCTGGACAGGGAACTAGGATCCAATAAGCCGCGTGCCACGGCAAGCAAGCAAGCAAGCAAATAAATAAATAAATAAAACCTGATTGGAAAAACAGGTAAGAGGGAGATGGGGTATGAAGAGGTATTACACAATAGCTTTTTCTTTGCTGCCTGTTTAACTGCAGATAGGAATTCAAACAATAGAATTTATACAAATGAGGATGCACAATTAAGGTCATTCAAAAAATTTAGGAATATTAAGTCTACTTTTTTACATGGTCACTCAATCATTTCCAAGGCCTGGGCAATAAAAACAGTGAAGGTGACCAGAGTGTGGCTAACTCCATTTTCTTGATTAAGCTGAAATTCAGGACTTCACCACTGTATAAAGTAACAGTTTTTCCATTTGTTTAATTACATTCTACCACAGACTATACAGATCGATTTCTACCATAGCCGGGATTACCACTACCTGAAGATCATATATGTGGTTTTTACCTGTGACTGATAAAACACTACTATTTCAAGATGTTCTGTAGGCTTCAAAGACATTCCGTGAGTACTCATGGGAAACGGTTTAAAATTTGTGTTTTTGTCCCTATTACAAAACGATGTTGATGCTATTTTTACTAAAATAATGATGTTGTTATAGTAGGATTATAGATGATTAATTTTATTTGACAAACATATTGTGAACAGTAAGTGCAAGGCACTGCTCTAAGCCCTTTATATATTGACTCATTTAAGCCTCACAACAACCATACAAGGTAGGTACTTTTATCATTACACAGCTGAGGCAACAGAGGCACAAAGAGGAAAATTGCCCAAGGTCACACAGCTAGTAAATGGAGGAGCTGGAATGTGAACCTAGGCAGTCTGGATCCAGAGTCCGTCACTAGACTGTGCTGTCTATCTAATGTTTTAAAGAAAAAGTCATTCCCAATGTTAGACTAGTTTCAGTTAAGTAAAAAACAACTCTGAGCCATCTGGGCTTTAAACCTAGACAGCAAGAAGGTTGAAGGGAAGAAGGAAAGCAAGCTGGAGTGGAAAAAATGAAAATGAAAAATAAGGTAAGTAGAAAAAGAAGAGGGCCAAAAAGAAAGAAGAAAGTTACTTGTAACCACTGCTCATAATATCTGAATGAACGCTTTTTCGGAAAGAAAATAAGAAAAGAGGCAAGACAGTGCCCATATAATCCCTAACTAGCTTACTACATAGACTGTATATTCCCATCTCATATGCTGAATTAAGCCACCTAAATTAGGAGGAAACAAACAATTAACATTCCAAATTCCTTTCCATAAAACTGAAGCTACACGTTAACTTGTTCACTTAAAATGTGGGTGTTTAATGACTTACTACCAACTTCTTTTTTAGCAGGGTAAACAGTAACAATTTAAACTTTAATTTCTTATCAAAAAGAATTAGAATAATTCCACAAGCTAAGTAACACATAGGAAACTTTGGTAGAACTCAGCCAAAAATGACTAAACAAGAAAGAAATTAATAAAGATTCATAGCATGTCCATGAGTTTCCAAAAGGATGTAATTCAAAAAGAATATAAAGGAAAAAATTACTTTTCATAAAAGCTATAGAGGGGAATGCTCTCTGAATATTTCCATACTCTATTCCAAGCAAGGTAAATTTAAGTTTAAAGTCAACTGTATAAAACCAACTAGAGCCAAATACTATCAATTTCCTCCAGGCCTCTGCTTTTGTTCCAAACCAGCCATTTAAAGGTAGAAAAAGCCTTGCAACAGGAGGCCAGTCTGACCCAAGAAGATGCCAGTTTGACAAATTTGTGTTCATCTTTTGAGATTCCTTCTCTCTCTCTGTAGCTGAGAGGAAAGAGAAGTTACGTAAAACAGAGAAACAAGCACAGTAAACTTTCATCAGAAGCAAAAGAAGTTTGCTGAATAGAAGTTAACAGAAGTTGAAATGGCAAGTAGGATAGGCACTATGTCCTATTTATTTATTTACCTCTTTGGTATCTAACAGAATGCCCAGCACCTACTAGATAAGAAACAAATACATGAGTGAATTCACCCAATAATGAGTGAATGAACAAATAAATGTTAGGAGAAAAGGGAAGGCTGCAGACTATTTAGCAAGTGAGACTCTTTCATTAAGTATTTGATTTTTCCTTGAAAAAGGGGTCCAGATTCAGGGTCAGGAAAGGGAGCACTCGTGAGGGGTACTACTTAAGGGGCAGGATGACGTCAGCATAGTTACTGGAGAAGAATAAGTAACAGAGATTCCACAACCACCTATGGCTGCCAATGTTTTTTGCTGCCACATTTTCCCCTAATTTTATTGACTCTGATTTGGCATAATGGTGATACCACGTTTGCAGCATGCTGAGGTAATCATGACCCCCTCCATTCCAAGAAAGCCAATGTTGGGGCCCATGAGTTGCTGTATCACCTGCTATTATGGGAAACTGTAACTGGTGTCAAGTGCAGAAAGGGAAGTTACCTCAGATCTGTTTGGACATAACATGAGTATTATCAGTAGGGCCCTGGAGAAAAAAAACAGCACATCCAAATAAGGTTTTCAAGAAAGAATTTAATGAAAGAATAATCTTCACAAGTATAGGGCTTCCCTGGTGGCGCAGTGGTTGAGAATCCGCCTGCCGACGCGGGGGACATGGGTTCGTGCCCCGGTCCGGGAAGATCCCACATGCCGCGGAGAGGCTGGGCCCGTGAGCCATGGCCGCAGAGCCTGTGCGTCCGGAGCCTGTGCTCCGCAACGGGAGAGGCCACAACAGTGAGAGGCCCGCGTACCACCAAAAAAAAAAAAAAAACGTATAGGCAGGGTTTAGGGAAAGCAGCAGGGGATGGTGGAATACTCCCACACCAGCAACATGAGGAAGTCATTATCATCTCTATGCCTAAAGGGGCAAGTAAAGGGTTACCAGATCCCAGAAAATCTGTAACTGTAGCTGGCTGGCACAGAAGGCCACTGAATAGAAGCTGTGACCTACTCACAAAACACAGAACAGCTCTGGCAACACAAATCCAGCAGGAGTAAACTGGCTCTTCCAGGCCTCCTGCTCTTGTCCCATTGGTCAAAGCCAACCAGAAACCAAAAAGCAAGAGCAGGGTGGAGAAAAAATCTGAAGGGGCAAAAGGAGAATATACAATACAGAAGGATATTCCAAATGACCGCCACCCAGCAAAACAAGGGCACATAAAAAGGTTTTGCCAGTTCCACCCAAATCTTCTAGGCATCATGAGAACCTGCAAAAAAGTCATAAACACAGGTACTTATTTGGGTTCCCACTGCCCTATATCAAGTTGAGGAAGGAAAAAAAAAAAAGATTCTAAGAGTAGTCCTAGGTAATTTTTGTCATTTCTGCATCTCTAAGAATAAACAGACAACCCTTTTATCTATAATGGATCACATCTAGAGCAACTAACTCTCTTCTCTGTACTCAAAGGCCATCTATTCCATACCTTTATTACTACACTTATCATGATGTGTTGTGACTCTTGTTTGTTTCTCCCTCATTAGACCCTGAACTCCTTTATGGCACAGATTGTCTTATTCATCTTTGTATCCCTAGCACTTAACATGAACTTGGAACAGAGTTAGCCTTCAATCAATGTGCACTGAATCAATTAGTGGACTCAGTGTCCATTAACTGGCAGCCTAATGCCAGGGTACATAAAATCTAGAATGACCCTCAGCAATTAAACACTAATAAGTTTTATTCAGGACATGGTTTAAAACATTGAGCAAAAACACAGCTTTCATACCAGCCCACTACCATTCTCTGTAGAGCAGCTTTTCTTGTGTGCTCAGATGGTATTTATGGCCTTTTCTACAATCATAGAACTCATTATCAAAAGAGCCAGAGAAAGATGGCAAGACCATGCTCCATCTCAGAAAGGAATCAAATATACATCATCTCTCAAAATTCTCACTCTTCTTCCAAGAATTGACCAGATCCACTAAAGGAACTAATAATCTGGGTATATTATATGGAGGAACTCACGTTTCACAACGGTGATAACACTGACTTGGGGTAGAAACGCGTATACACATATGCACGCATGAACAACCCACACACACCCCCACAAGCATGTTTAACTATCACTTCAACAGACGTCACCTTCTGTAATATTATAAAGTAGCCATGTAACACACTCACATAACATCAGCATATCAAATGGATAGACTATATGATGTTGGGTGATCATTAACAGAACCTGGAACATATTCACATTATAATTATGAATCACTTTCACATAACCCTGTACTTATGAAGTGCTTAATCATCTTTTTGTTGCTATAGTCAAATCTCACCTGTAGCTCTCCAAAGAAAAAGAAAAAAGTTAATGCCAGGTTGATAACCCTCTTTGAGCTATCACGATTTTAGGCCGCCAATCTCCTGCTGTCAGTAAGGTGAATGAAAACCAAATTTAAAGTTTGGTTTAAAGCGGATGCTTAGACTCCACTAGAAAGGTGAGTTTGCTATAAAAATACATTATCTCCCAAAACTCAGCATGGAAATGCTTTGTATCTCTAGCATCACTGTCCTCCTTCATTGCTGCTTGTAATGGAGTGTTGATACTGTTAAATCTAATGTCATCGTATATACCAAATTAAAATAACACTTCACTTTCTATTTAGGAATAGGGAATTCTGGGCTTATCTTGGCAATGCACTGAATTACTTTAAAACTCTAGTAACACAAGAACAGATAAAATGTGTTTCAAATAGATCAGTATAAGTATCTGATACTGATACTAAATGCATAAGTTCCCAAAACAAGCTTTTTCCAAAACCATCAAAGATACTTAAAATCATAAACACAATTTTATCTTTTTTGAGAGCCATCATAAATTCTGCAACTGTCAGGTCCATGTAGCAATAAAATTACTCTTACCTCTATAGGACAATTATGTGATGTTTCCATCATATTGAAAATATAGACTGCAAGAACCTACAATTTATAAAGTTGTACTGCATATAGTTTCCTCCATTATACATGAATTAAAACAAAACAAAACATAGATTTACCATATGGCTTTCTGTTTAATAACACTGAGCTACCTCAGAGCAGTATTATGTTTCATCTATCCTGGTTCAGTGTTTGGCCCAAAGAGAAAACATGACGTTTGTTTCATAAATTACCAACTCCCACAAGGTAGGAAAAGGGGAAGTTTATATATAATTCTGACAATACACAATATGTGGCAATGACAGAATAATATCCAATATATTAGAATTATCAAAGTCACTTATGACTAAACATTTTCCTCTCCCTTCACTATAATATAAATGAAGTTTAACAAACCCCCACTAACATTCAGTACAAGTTAAAATACATTTTTAAATATAACATCTTTACCAAGGTAAGCTTTTCACTGAAAATAAATTTGAATATATTTAATGTAATTATGAATATGTCCGGACATCTGAAAGGATCACTTGTGCTTCTATAAAAATAGTGTTCCAAAATCGTGTTTCCCTTTCCTAAACTGAATTCCTAAAATTCACTGTGAAGCTATACAGTGTCTTCATAAACAATAAAGATGTTCCATAAATAAAAAAGAGATTTTTCCTCAAAAAACAGGTAACAGAATTTGTAAAAATTCGGCAAGACTGAAAGCACCTGAATGGTCAGGTTTGAGGCAAGAGAGTGGAATACTGGATTAAGACCGGGGAAAATTTCCTATCACTGAAAAGCCATTATGCAGACCTGCATCTAGGATGCTAAAGTCACAGCTCTCCAACCAACGCTGAGAACTTGCCAATACCATTACTTCGATACTCAACCATGAGTAGGACTACCCAAACATCGAGCAGGTCTTCTTGTTGTCGTTTTTTCCATAACATATAAATAGTTCAAAGACAATGCGTTACACAATACATACTGAAAAGGTGAAAATCTCTCCTCCCAACGCCTATCCCTTAGCCAAATGACTTCAATTCTTTCTCATCAAAATAAAAGAGCAACTGGCAACCAGAAGACCCACAACTGAACTCTTCTGCCAGAAAGACAACGCCAAATTTGCTGCAGCCAAAGAAATGTCTAGTGCTCCTTCTGGGCTCTCACAGGAGATGGAAAGCTACACAATGGCAAGGTCTGTGCAGAGAAGGACACAGCAGGTCTGGGGCACACCATCCCCACTCCAGCCCCAAAAAAGCAAGGTTCTTCAAACCTATAGGCAGAAACCTGGCATCATCACACCCACTTACAGCCTGACAATTTACAAGCCTGACAATTTAACACCTTCTAATTAGGAGAGTTCTAGTCTTTTATAGACGGAAATGTAAACGGCTTCCCACAAGTAAGATAAACCTGGCACTGGCGCCAGTTACTGAGAACCCCCAATGCATCAAACCTCCCGTTTCGCTACTGAACCTGATGAGCCAGTGACCAGGCTTTCCTACAGCCGAGAGGGGAAGAGCCCACCCTCCGGGCTGGGAGTGGAAGGGGAAACAGAGGACAGGAGAGCAAGGGATGGAGCGCAGAGGCGTGAACAGCGTCCAAGCAGAGTGGGCTCAGCGCACCGCCGGGCGACAAACAGCAGCGGGCACGCAGGAGTCGGGGTGCGGGCTGCGAAGCGGGGTCCCCGGGCTGCGGAAGCCGCCCCCAGCGTCTCGCCCGGCACGGCTCGCGCGTCAGGCACACACACACACACACACACACACACACACAACCCACCCCACGCCCGTCCGCGGCTCTCGTCGAGTCCCCTCCCGGCGGACACACAGCCGCAACCCACCGGTGCACCCACACCCCGGGCTCGCGCGCACACGCCCCTCTGGCCGGCGGCGCGTACGTACCCAGCAACACGCAGAGCACATCGAGGGCCACGTACGGCAGCCGCGTCTTGTCAAACATGGTCTCGGCTCGGGCGGCAGACGAGGCACCCGATTCACGAGACCGGGCCGGGGACTGGCGACGGCTCCTCGCAGCCGGGGTAGAGCAGCCGAGGGCTGACGGAGACCCTGCGGCGTTCTGACGGGCAGCAATGGCGCCCGCGACCCCTTCCCTCGCAGCTACCGCAACCACTCAGTCGGGGCCGAGAGGCTTGTGTGCCAGCCGCGGCGGGTCCGTTGCCTCAGGCCCTCCTCGGTCGGCCCTGGCCCGCCCCGGCTGCTCACTGTCCAGACCCAGGGGCCGTCTCCAACAGGCGGGGCGTCCGGACTCGTGCTTTAAGGATGGGGACCGGTAGGGAGGAGGAACACGAGCTCGGCCCCTCCCGCGGGGCAGCGCGGGACCCGCCTGCGCGCGGCCTCGCTGGCTTGGGGAGCGCGGCAGAGGCGGGGCGGCCAGTGAGGGGTGACGGGGTGGGGCCGGGGAAACACCAGGGCGGGGCGCGCCAGCCAATCGGCGCCTCTGGCCCCGCCCCGCCCGACCTGCGCAGCCCGCCCCTCAAGTGGGCCGCGCGGCGGACGGGCGGAGCGTGGGGTCACCTCCCGTGCGGTGCGAGGGGTGTTGCTCAGCTCCATTTTCTGCCGGTGGTCGCCTAACCTGGCCTCCGCATCCGTGGCCGCCGGTCATTGCTGACTCGGGGGGAGAGCTGGACCCTCGACCGTGGCTGCCTGCCAGCTCTCCTCATGGGGATTGGGTAATAAAGAGGAACGGGGTAGTCAGTGACAAAGACTCTCCCTGTCCAAACTTTAGCCAGGCTCCTCCGAGCCCTCTACTCGCCTGGGCCTCCATTGAGGCCTTCGAATCTGGCGGGGCAGAGCCCCGTATTAGCGTGAATTCTGCTAAGTCATCCCTGTACCCTTGGTATCTGGTTACTTTTCATATGTGATCAAATTCCTTTATACATAAGTCCTTTAATATATAAGTCCTTGGCCTGCCTTTAAGCAGGAATCCCCCTACCCTTAATGTCTTCTCTTAATTTTCCATCCGCTAACCCGCTCACTCTGCTTGTCTGTTGGCTGTAATAAACTCCCAGATGTCTTTGCTGTATGCGGAGTTGAGCACAATTGCTTTCTCCTGTTGCAAGTTATGACCCCCTATTGCAATTGTCTGGAATAAAGACTTCCTCACCACTTTAACAAGAGTTAGAATGAGTTTTCTTTATTCCTCTCACCCCTGATTCCAGGAGGACCGTAGCAAAATTTAGTAATCTCAGTTTCCTAACCTGTAAAATTGGGATGTTGATAATCCCTGCTGTGTTCTAGTCAAGAAGTGATAAAGCCCAGAAAAAATACACATGAAAGTGTTTTCTAAAAGCTTAAACCCTCTACAGATGTTAACCATTGGTATCTCTCCTCCTCATTCATAAAATGTGAAACAAATTGAAAACTGTTACCTAGTACTTCTGACTTTGCCTGCAAAACAGTCATAAAATGAGTGGAGAGATAGTATCACCCTCAGGGAATCTGAAGATCTTGCCCCAAGTGATCCCCCAACAAGCAAAAAAATGTATTTGAAGAAGCATGTTTTTCTTTAAAAGGAATGTGAACATTGGATTTCACCTTTTGTTTGAATATCTTCTGAAAGCTTTAAACACTTTATACCTGAGAAAGATGTGCCATTGTTTATTCTCTGACTTCCCTTACTTCCATAGTTACAGGGACCCCAAATTGCAAGGCCACAGTGAATTGAACTTACTTGTGGTATGTAAGTATTTGGCATGTGTTAGGTGAATATCGTGATAGAAGTGTGTTAGTGTATAGGAGGCACGCAAGGGGACAGGGTGTTCACCTGGGAGCTCTGGAGACTTCATAGGAAGGTGAGAGTTAACATTGTTCTTTCCTGTCTCTCCCACACCAACAGCCATTTTCTTAGGTGAGAAGCTAGTAAAGAAGACAGTTAATATATTAAGACATGTTTTCCCTTTGGAGGAAACAAATAATAGCTTTAAAAACAGATCAACAGGGAATTAATTCCCTGGAGGTCCAGTGGTTAGGACTCCGTGCTTTTTTTTTTTTTTTTATAATCCAATCCCATGCAATTTTATTTATTCTGGGCTCCTGCAAGAGGGGCTATTTTTTCTTTATTTTTTTTTTAAGATTTTTAGAAATTTCATGTAATGTCTGAAACATTTATATTAACATATTTCCATACAAATAACCCAAAGAAAGTTTAGTATTAGTTGTTCTTTTTGTTTGTTTTACTGCAGGTTCTTATCAGTCATCAATTTTATACACATCTGTGTATACATGTCAATCCCAATCGCGCAATTCAGCACACCACCATCCCCACCCCACTGCGGTTTTCCCCCCTTGGTGTCCATACGTCTTTCTCTACATCTGTGTCTCAACTTCTGCCCTGCAAACCGGCTCATCTGTACCATTTTTCTAGGTTCCAAATACATGTGTTAATATACAATATTTGTTTTTCTCTTTCTGACTTAACTTCACTCTGTATGACAGTCTCTAGATCCGTCCACGTCTCACTAAATGACTCAATTTCATTCCTTTTTATGGCTGAGTAATATTAGGACTCCGTGCTTTTACTGCTAAGAGTCTGGGTTTGATCCCTGGTTGAGGAGCTAAGATCCCACAAGTCGATGAGCATGGCAAAAAAAAAAAAAAATCAATAAAGCAAAGTCCATTAAAATGCATTGTCATGCCCTGTGATTTTAAATGGGATCTGTTCTATGTGCAGATTATAAGCAGTAAGTCTTCAGTTGAGAGAATGATTAAGAAATGTCATTTTGTTTTGAGGTGGGGGGTTCTGTTAGTTTTTGGAGAGACTGTTGTTTATTTGTTTTGGTTTATTATCATGATTGGGTTCTAGTGTGATCACTAGAATTGAGAATGAGTTAAATAACCTTGAAATGATGGTGAAAATAATAAAAAGGAAACACTGATTATATAGTGACACCATTAACACCCCCTTGGGGGTAGGTACTAGTGTGTCCCTGGATAAGACATGAAACCTTAGAAATTTTCTTAAATGCCTAGCAAAGTTTGTCCTGGGGTCTGTATTTTTGTCTCTGTAATACAGCCATCAAATAAATACAAAAGCAAAATAGAGTGGGCTTGGGAAGAATAGTCCTGAAGAATCTCTGAAGAAGAGAGAAACTAATTTCCTCTCTTCTTTTATTACTAAGCATTTTGAAAAGGAGACTGTAATCTACAACCTCCCTTTTAATTTCTCCTTAAATAACTTGTGTAGTCTCACTTCTCTACTGGCACTGTTCTTTAACATAGTGTTATCGGTACGTCTCCATCTCTCTGTTCCAACAGCGCTTACTTCTTTTTATTTTATAAAGTTTCTGCTAATAAGAATAAATTCCTTTAGAGCATTTGTGTTTGTATGTGGTTATGTCCTTTCTCCCCACCTGGACTGAAGCAAAAAAGTGTTTATTATACTCAAAAAGCATTGAAAAACTAAAACAATTAAAAATGTAAGTATCTGGTTCCCTAGTACATGTGTCTCCCCCCCAAAAAAAATTTCACAATATGATATAATCCTTTTTGTACTTATTGTCAAAGCTATTTATTACCTTACTAAAGTTTTTTATTACGTAACATTTGATACATAAATATATATATAACATATAAGTAAGTTATAAAGCATAATAATAGACAACTGGGAATCCACTACTCAACTTAATACCTAGAGCATTGTGGTATCATTGAATCTACCTGTGTGTTCAATCCCTTTCTTGTTCCCTGCCTCAGGAGAAGTAACCACTATCCTGAATTTTGTGTTTATCTTTTTCTTGCTTTGTTTTTTCAAAAACACATGACCACACGTGTATGTATCTCTGAAAATATATATTGTTTAGCCTTCTTGTATTTTATCTTTTAAAAACATTATGCCATATATGTAGTCTTCTGCCCTTGATTTTCTTCACTCATTTCTTACACCCATTCATGTTGCTGCAGTCATCGCAGGCGTATCATATAAATGTATCATTCATTCTTCTGACAATGACCATCTGGGTTATTTCCATTCTTGCTATTACAAATAATGCTGCTGTGAACATTCATGTACATGTCTCCTGTGTGGAATCACTAGCTGTGGAACTGCTGCATCATGGGGTATGCAAAAATCCAACTTCACTGGAAAATCCCAGATTGGATTGCTAAGCGGTTATACCATTTTACTCCACCCCCGCCAGTGGTAGATAAGACTCCACATTTACAGCAACACTTAATATTTTGAGATTTCTTAATTTAGGGTAATTTAATAGACATAGTCTATATTTCAACATAGTCTTAATTTGCATTTCTCTGATCACTAATGTGGTTGGGCATCTTTTCCTAAATTTATTCACCAAAAATGTTTCCTCTTCTGTCAATTGCATATTCACATTTTTGCCTGTTTTTCTATTAGGCTGTTTATCTTATTTTTATCAAACTATAGAAATTCTTTTTGTATTCTCAGTAGCAATTCTTTGTGTTGTAAATTTTTCCTTCCAATATGTGGCTTGTCGTTTCACTTCCTTTATAAGCAGCTATGTGACAGAGTTATTGTAAATGTAATGTAAGCAGAAGTCTACTGGCAGATTTCTGTGAAAGTTTTTACTTTCCTGACCAAAGGAAAAGGCTGGTTTCGCTTCCCTCCGCTTTCTACCTTCCTTGAACATGGACATGATATTTAGAGTTACAGCAGCCACCTTGTGATCATGAGGGAATGGTCAAGAAGAGGAACATCACTGGTCTTTTTAATCTTGAGCTACTAAAACAACCAGCAACTTGGCTACCTCCAGATTTCTTCTAATGTGAGGGAAAAAAATTGCTTAAGTCTCAAATATTCATAACTGATACAAGGCTCAAGAGTACTTTGATTACTATTTCTGAGAGATCACATATCATACTACTCTAAGAAAACCTTTTACTTGAGCTAATTTAATTGAATTTCTGGTCCTTGAAACCACAAAGCCCTGAATAAAACAATTTTCGTATCTAGAATGGATGTTGAAGAATGGTTTGAGCAGAGAGGCAAAACAAGTGACATATTCTGGGGTCTTTGAGTAGGAAAGGCTGTGAAACAAGGAACTCACATTGAGGACTAGTAGAAGGTAAAGTTCTAGAAGGTAAGTTATAGCACTTTGTAGCTTTAAAGTGTGTCTGGAGGTAAAAATACATCACTGAAAATGCATGCTGAAAACAGTCATTTAAAACAAATAATCTAGTAGTGAGAGGAAGTCATAATCTCTGCAGTGGGCTGTAAATTCAAGATGAATAAACCTTATTTTGCAAACCATATTTAATTTCAAGTCCTTTCTGTGTTTATTTCCATTTTGTTATCTTCTGTGGTTCCTAAAATCTTGTTTATGGCTTCCAGCCCTTTTTCAGCTTTGTTGCAGAGTATTAAGGGGAAAGTCTTCTATTATAATTGAGCCAGTCTACAAATGTGAGGAAAGTACTTGCGAGAGTAATTCACCTCCGTAAAAGGAGGTGAATCCCTAGGATCCGAGTTGGAGTCCTTGTGGGTGGACAAACCAGCTCCACCAAGATATTCTTCCACCAAGACTCTCCTTCAGTGTCAAGCTTGGAGGGCCTTAGTTTTCTGTTTGTTTTCTTAGGAAGACAATATTTCCTTAATCGGCTTATTGTGATAATCAAATATTAAAATGTAGGTGCAATTGCCTTGCAAATGTCTGATCTAGGCAGACACACAATACATATTTTTTCAAAAACAAAGATTTCTGTGAATCCACATCTATTATTTCTGCTTCCCTAACACCCACTCAGACGCAAATTTACCATGGTTCCCTAGTCTACCAAAGAAATGGGGCTGGTCTTGCTGAGTTATTCTGGTCTCAGGTTATCACCACTTCCTTTTTCTAGGATGCTCACAAATTACTCCTTTAACCATCTCTTAAAAATAGTATATCACCAGAGGCAGAGAAGTTAATTGCCTATAAAATATCTATAGCCTTAAAGACATCATATATATTTTTCTTAAACAAAAATCTTGGGGCTTCCCTGGTGGCGCAGTGGTTGAGAGTCCGCCTGCCGATGCAGGGGACACAGGTTCGTGGCCCGGC
>NC_041221.1:59478251-59485047 GCF_002837175.3 Physeter macrocephalus
GGCTGGGCCCGTGAGCCATGGCCGCTGAGCCTGCGCGTCCGGAGCCTGTGCTCCGCAACGGGAGAGGCCACAACAGTGAGAGGCCCGCGTACCGGAAAGAAAAAAAAAAAAAAAAAAAAAATCTTAAGTAGGATTGCCATCCAGTTACTAGTCTTTAATCAGACTCCACCTTCTTCAGCTGTTTTAGAAATCATACTAAAATTCTCCCTTCTCTCATCTTTTAATTTCTTTTCTGTTCACAACCCCCAGTTTGTGCTTTGTTAAACCTCATTCCTGTATTGATATAACTGGTTAGTTAACTCACCTCCTTAAAGCAAAGGGAGTAAGCCTTCCTCACCTCTGTATCCCCAGCTCCTAGAGCTGTACTTGGCCCAATGAAGTCACATGCAGTTGTTGTTGTTGTTAAATTGCTTGAATAAACAAATGAACGGAAAACAAAAAATAAACAACAGTCTAGGAGAGAGTCAAGCTATGCCCTCCACGCTTTCTGTTGTTATTCTAGCTTTCCCCCCAAATTTAAGCTTGTCTGGGGGCAGAGGTAAGGAGTAGGGTTAATTTTCCCTCCGCTATTCTTACAGGCTCATGACACCACTTTATAAGGACATTTTTGTGTCCTCGATAATGTGAGCTACAGTTGACCCTTGAACAATTTGGGGGTTAGGGGAGCTGATCCTCAGCTGAAAATCCGAGAATATCTTTACTGTTGACCCTCCGTATCCGAGGTTCAACATCCACGCATTCTACCGAATGGGGATCAGGCAGTGCTATAGTATGCATTTAGTGAAAAAAAACGAGTATAAGGGGACCCGAGCAGTTCAAACCCTCGTTGTTCAAGGGTCAACTGTACTTTAAAAAGTGAATCTTTCCTCCCTCCTCACATTTAAAAAAAAATTAATACTAGTATTTTCCCAGATATAGACAGTTTTATGGTATTTAAAATAAAAGTTCTAAAAGGAGGTCACATGAGACAAACACCTATTCTTATGTCTAAATTAACAGTGGAGATTATCATATTAAGTGAAGTAAACCAGAGAAAGACAAATATATGATACTGCTTATATGTAGAATCTAAAAGAAAAAAGGATACAAATGAACTTATATACAAAACAGAAATAGACCCACAGGCATAGAAAACAAACTCATGGTTACCAAAGGGGAAAGGGGGGAAGGGATAAACTAGGAGTTTGGGATTAATAGATACACACTACTATATATAAAATAGATAACCAACAAGATATATAGAGAGATAGATAGATATCACTTTGCTGTATACCCAAAACTAACACAACATTGTAAATCAACTATACTTCAATAAAAAAAAATTTTTTTAATAGTGGAAAAGAGATTATTTTCCGTAAACAACCCCAGTAATAAATATAAACTTAAAAAAAAAAGTGGATCCGTTCCCTTCTAAGTGACTGTATTATGGAATACTCCTGATTGGACTGCAAAGGAAACTTCCCCTGCTTTTCTTCCTCGTTAAGATCGATCAGAGTCAGAAAAGCATTTCTAGGAACTTCCTAACCCTCAGAGCCACCTTCCCTTTCAGAGTTTCTCACATAACGAATTTCAACTTACCTTTGGATTTTTAAAACACTGCCCTTCGTAAAATCTATAGCAATGATACTCAAACTTTACACATTAGAATCATCTGGGGCATTGGTTAAATACACAAATTCCCTTCCCCATCCCCAGAGATTCTATTCTAGGATGGAACTCAAGCATTGTTTTATCATGTTTAACAAATGCCCCAGGAGATTCTGATGCCCATCAGAATTTGAAAACCTCGGGTCTAGTCAGTCCACATTTTCACTCTCCAGACAGATTTTAATAAAATAAATTACTTTCTTCAAAGTAATTGCTACGTACTAAGACTGCAGTACAACGTAGTAATTCAACACCTGGGCTCAGGAATCAGGCTCACTGAATACATGTGAGCAAATTACTTAAAACTTTCTATGCACCAGTTCCTTATTTGTAAGATGAGAATGATAACAACAGTATCTTCCTCATAGGTTTGTTGTGAGGATTAAATGAGATGATACGTCTAGAACTCTTAGCATAGTGCCAAGGCATATAGTAGGTGCTCAGTAAATGTTGGATGTTATTATTCAAAGATTCCTGTCATTTCATCAGAACCAAGTTGATGGTGTATCCTATTAACCTTGGCCTAAGGACAGTGTCCAGGGACGCTCCAAACCCTTTGCAATTGTATGTTAAATTCTATGTGTGAAATTTTGCTGTGAAATGGATCTATAGATAGCTCTTCCTAGATTTTCAAAAGGGGTCTGTGACACTATACTGAGCTCTAGAAACTTGCTGCTCAAATAGTGCCCTCAACTGGCAGTGTCTGCATTACCTGAGGCTTCTCAGATAGGCACACTCAGATTCCACCATGGACCTACTGAGTCAAAATCTGCATTTCAAAAAGATCCCAAGTGACTCCTGTGCACATTAACGTTTGAGAAGCAATGCTCCAGAAATTTCCCAGGTTTCCCTGATAATGAGAATCACCTGCTATGCTTATTAAATATGCAGATTATCTGGGGTCTTGGAAATTCTGATTTATTAAATCTGGTAATTTTTAAAATTACTCTGTGTGATTGTTATATTTAGGGAGGAAACACTGCTCTCAAAAATGATGCTATCAGCAAGTTAAGAATTTGTTAGATAACCTGTTTATAGGGGAACCAGCCTTCCTGTACCAGACTCTTCCGCTTTGCATACAAGAACGGAAGAGATCGAAGTCGATACTTCAGCTGCTTCAAATCCCAGATGCTTCCCAGTTCTTATCCATATGAATCCTTGTGATAAGTCCCTCTGTCTTCTCTAACCAGCTTGAGTCTATATACCTAGCTTCAAAAAATGCCTAACACAATGCCACTAATTACCATGGTGGATTTTTTTGAGGGTTTTGTTTGTTTGTTTGGTTTGGTTTTGGTTTTTTATTGAAGTATAGTTGATATACAATGTTAGTTTCAGGTATACAATTTTGTGATTTGACATTTAAATACATTATGAAATGATCACCATGATAAGTCTAGTAACCATCTGTCCCCATACAAAGTTATTACAGTATTATCGACTATATTCCCTATGCTATACATTATATCCTCGTAACCTGTTTATTTTATAACAGGAAGTTTTTACCTCTTACTCTCCTTCACCTATTTTGCCCACTTCTCTCCCTCCTCCCCTCTGGCAACCACCAGTTTGTTCTCTGTATCTATGAGTCTGTTTCGGGTTTGTTTTGTTTGGTTGGTTGGGTTTTTCTGGGTTTTGGGGTTTTTTTACATTCCACATGTAAGTGAAATCACATGGTATTTGTCTTTCTCTGTCTGACTTATTTCACTTCGCATACCACCCTCTAGGTCCATTACCTTAGAGTTTTAAAAAAAATTTGATACATATAAAAGAATATTTGTAATGTGTGTAAATTGTAAAGCATAAGAAAGTAAACACCTTAGGACTCACTACCCGACGTAAGAGCTAAAACGTCTCCAATATTGTTGACGTTACCTGGGTGTTCCTTCCCAATCCCAAACCCCTAGCCTGCTCCATTTTCCACCGCCACTAAACCAGAGGTTACTACATTCTAAATTTTGTCTTTATCATTGCCTTTATTTAAAAGAAAATCATGACTTTACCACATATTTGTCCCTGGTTAATATTTTACATGTTTTGAGCTTTATAAAAACAGTATCATATCATGTACACTAGTAAGTGAGGATTTGCTTTTTCACTCACCATTGTTTCTACTGCTTATTCATGCTTCCTGTTGCTACAGATCAGTCATTGTCACTAATGGATAAATTTCTCTTTCTGTGAATATGCCACTCATTATTACTCCATTCACCTATCAACAAACATCTGGGTGGATTCCTTTGGACTTTTAAAATGCACTTCGAAAAATACACCTATGAACAGTCTTGTATATGTTTCTTGGTGCACTTTGGCAGGAGTATCTCTAGAGCATTTAATAGGAGTGGAATTGCTAGGGTATTGTGGTAGGCTGACAATGGCCCCCAAAGATCTTGTTAACTTATATGGAAAAAGAGTCTTTGCAGATGTGATTAAGTTAAGGACCTTGAGTTCAGGAAATTATCCTAGATCATCCAGGTGGGCTCTAAATGCAATCACAAGTGTCTTTATAAGTGGGAGGCAAAAGGAGATTTGATTCCAGACAGAAGAGAAGAAGGCAAAATTCCCTGTCAACACTTTGAATCAGTCCAGTGAAACTGATTTTGGACTTCTGGTTCCACAACTGTGAGAGAATAAATTTCTGTTGTTTTAAGCCATCAAGTTTGTGGTGATTTGCTACAGCATCCATAGGAAACTAACACAGGTGTGCATATGTTCAACTTTACAAGATAAGGCCAAACAATTTTCAACCCAAATTAGCAAGTATCCAGAAACTATGATGTGTCAATGTCATGTATCAAATATTAGCTCTAACGGTGGTTCCAGAATTCCTAAATTCTTAAATTCCAAAATTTAAGAAACCTCTCTTAAAGCTGTATTTACATAACACTTTCAAAACAACTGGGGAAAAAAATCAAAGGTCCTATCAGAGAATATGGGTAAAGAGAGTACGTTGCCATTGACTGGCACACTCTCAAGTTATTATTTTGCTGGCTTGTTAATAACAACGGAGTTCTCTGCTTGTTATATTATTCTCTTATTGTTGGCGACCTTGGAAAGATCATCTTCTTGGCCCCAGGTCAGGGACGTATAACCAGCTCTCAGACGTGTGAATAGGTTTTTAGAATCGCTGGCATGCCATGTGTTTACTTGAATGATTTCCCTATTTATGAAGTTATTTTTGTTGTTACACCAAGGGCAGGTATATGTAGGAGCATTTCCCTGATCTCTGTACCTTGCAGAAACAGCACTTCTTTTCATGACAGAGCCTCCAAGGACAGTGAAGAGGTCGAACTGTAGATAAGCCCTCTGTGCCCTTTACTCCTTGCATATCTGTTTTGATGCAATACAGTTAAGAACTCCCAGTCTTGACAAACTTCTGACATTCTAGGATCATTATTGCTGCTGCTGACATTGGCAGCTCATAAGGGGTGAAAGCATGACATATTTCTTAAAAAATGCATTTCCAACAATCATGAGAAGGAAGGTGTATTAGTTTTCTATTGCTGCTATTACAAATTGCCACAAACTAGTGGCTTAAAACAACACACATTTATTATCTTACAGTTCTATAGGGCAGGATTCTAAAGTGTCTCACTGGGCCAAAATCAAAGTGTTGGCAGAACTGTGCTCCTTTTGGAGGATCTAGGGGAGAATCCATTTCTTTGCCTTCTCCAGCTTCTAAAGGCTGCCCATATTCCTTGGCGCACGGTCTCCCTCAGCCCCACAGCCAGCAACATTGCACCTCTCTGAACATTCTTCAATCGTCATATCTCCCTCTGACCACATCTGGGTGAAGTTCTCCAGTTTCAAGGACACCTGTGATTTTAGTTTGGGCTCACCCAGATATCCCAGGATAATCTCCTCAAAGTTCTTAATTTAATTACACCTGAAAAGTCTCTTTTGTCATATAAAATTATGTATTTACAGGTTCTGATAATTAGGACATGGATACCTTTGGAGGGGAAGCATTATTCTGCCTACCACAGAAGATTTGTTTAAAGGGGAAAACAGAGAACAAATGCTATGCTTACTTAGCTGCAAGTGCTATAGACATATAAGCCATATAAGCAACTTGTTGTGCAGAGGGCCTATTAGAGCATTGGAGGTTGAGTCAATTGCCAATAACCAATTATTTAATCAATCATGCCTATGTAATAAAGCTTTCATAACAACTCAAAAGAACAGGTTTCAGAGAGCTTCTGGTTTGGTGAACATGTGGAGATTTGGGGAGAGTGGTCCCTGTGGAGAGGGTATGGAAGCTCTTCGCCCTTTTCCCATTCCTTGTCCTATGCATCTGTATCCTTTATCATATCCTTTTATAATAAACTGGTAATCCAGTGAGTAAAATGTTTCTCTGAGTTCGTGAGCTATTCTAGCCAATTAATCGAAACAAAGGAGGGGGTATGGGAATCTCTGATTTTTAGCCAGTTGGTCAGAAGTACAGGTAACAAACAACCTGGACTTGCAATTGGCACCCTGAGTTGCAGGGGGTCATCGGAACCTTCCATTTGTGCAGCCAGCTGGTCAGAAGCACAGGTAAACTGGGTGTCTAAAGCAGAGCGCAGTCTTGTGGGACTGAGCCCTTTACCTGTGGAATCTGATTCTATCTCCAGGTAGATAGTGTCAGAATTGCTTTGAATTCTCAAACAACCTGCGGGCATCCAAGAATTGGTTGTTGGTATGGGAAGCCTACACTCACACACACACACACACACACACACACACACACACACACACACACACATTGGAACTGGATCTGGGAAGTCCTTTGCAGTTGGATGTATTGGTTGTCTTTTGAAGAGCACAAGTTCTTAATTTTAATACAATCCAGACCAATGTGTCAATTTCCCCCTTTATGGTTAGCATTATCGATGTTTTTTCTAAAAAGAAAAAAAAAGAAGCAAACAAACCCTTGGTTTATATTTTAATTTTAACTTTGTTTTCTTTTTCAACTTAGACAAAGATGAATGCTCATTCTTTTCAAATTTATTTATTTATTTATTTTTTGTTGCATTGGGTCTTTGTTGCTGTGCACGGGCTTTCTCTAGTTGTGGCGAGCAGGGGCTACTCTTCGTCGTGGTGTGCGGGCTTCTCATTGCGGTGGCTTCTCTTGTTGCGGAGCAGGGGCTCTAGGCGTGCGGGCTTCAGTAGC
>NC_041221.1:59485478-59502060 GCF_002837175.3 Physeter macrocephalus
TGGCTTCTCTTGTTGCGGAGCAGGGGCTCTAGGCGTGCGGGCTTCAGTAGCTGTGGCACGCGGGCTCAGTAGTTGTGGCTCGTGGGCTCTAGTGAGCAGGCTCAGTAGTTGTGGTGCACAGGCTTAGCTGCTCCGTGGCATGTGGGATCTTCCTGGACCAGGGCTTGAACCCGTGTCCCCTGCATTGGCAGGTGGATTCTTAACTACTGCGCCACCAGGGAAGTCCAGTATTTTTAACCTTTAAATAACTCTGTATGGGGACAGATAGTCACTAGATACATCATGGTGATCATCTCATAATGTATGCAAATGTCAAGTTACTATATAGTAGATATGAAACTATTATAATATTGTACATCAACACTTTAATTTTTGATTTAAAAATTATATGTCCTAGTTATTGAGTGAGACTAGTTACATAGAAATTTTGATTTCATGGAATTTTAATAGATAAAAACATTAAATGTACCAACTTATAGTGAAAAATTAACCCATTAATCTCAATACGTCTGCTTTCTCCTAAATCCTAATTGTTTTCCCAGTAATACTAGACTTTCAGTTTCCTAAGGATGTTAACACTTTACTACAAAACTGTGGTAGAAATCTAATGTAACAAGCAACTGATATTGCATATCTCATTAACATGCACTTTTTGCAAAGCAATATACTGACTAATGTTCACTGCCAGGTAGATAAAATAAATTCTTAGCTCATAGTCTTGGATTTCTAGTTTTAAAAAACCCTGACTTAGGGCTTCCCTGGTGGCGCAGTGGTTGAGAGTCCGCCTGCCGATGCAGGGGATACGGGTTTGTGCCCCGGTCCGGGAGGATCCCACATGCCGCGGAGCGGCTGGGCCCGTGAGCCATGGCCGCTGAGCCTGCGCGTCCGGAGCCTGTGCTCCGCAACGGGAGAGGCCACAGCAGTGAGAGGCCCGCATACCGCAAAACAAAAACAAAAACAAAACAAAACGAAACAAAAAACCCTGACTTAATCTCTAAAAGATATTACAGTAAGTCCCCTACACACGAACTTTCAAGTTGCGAACTTTCAAAGACGCGAACGTGGTTTGCATGTCCAATCACGTAAGTTAGCTCATGTGACTGTCATACATTGTCACGTGTGTGCACCCTCTACAAGTGGTTGTCCTTTTGTGTACTTGATTGGACAGTACTGTATACAGTACAGTAGTACAGTATCTTTATTTCAAGCCCAGGATGTCTGGAAGGAAGCATAAAAGCAGCAGTGATGTAGCTGGTACTGCTAAGAAGTGCCAAGCAATAACGATGGAAACAAAAGTGAAAATAATTGAGATAGTGGAGCAAGGCAAAAAGATGTAATTGGGGGCCCAGGAAAAGGACAAAGAGAGACAAGAGGAAGAAGAAGTAACTGAAGAACCGAAGAGATTCACGACACAGGAAGTGCCAAGTAGATTTTCTTTGTTTGAGGAGGCACTGTTAGTTTTTGAGGCAAAAGACCCAAACATAGAATGGTACACGAAGGCTGCAGCAACAGTTCAGAATGCATTCCAGTGCTACTGTGTCATGTATGATGAGAAAAAAAGAGCTACTACCCAGACATCACTGGATCATGTTTTCAAGAGGGTAGATAGAATTGAATCCAGCAAGGAAGCAGAACCTGTGCCATCAACGTCAGGCATGAGTGACATTGCAGCTTGCCCTCAGTCTCCTATGGCTGACGATCCTTCAGCTCTACCATCTCCTGCCTCCTCGCCCTCCTCCCGTCAGTAACTCTTCTTGCCTGTTCACTCGATGCCAGCCCCTGTGTGCCAGCTGTTGTACTGTACTACTGTACTTTTCACGGTACTGTACTGTAAGATTAAAAATGTTTTCTTTATTTTTTGTTTGTTTTTTATGTATTATTTGTGTGAAAAGTATTATAAACCTATTACAGTACAGTACTATATAGCTGATTGTGTTAGTTGGGTACCTAAGCTAACTCTTTTGGACTTATGAACAAATTGGACTTATAAACTCACTCTTGGAACACAGCTCATTCATATGTAGGGGACTTACTCTATACAATTCCAGAAGAAAAAATTTCTGGGTGCTTAAAAATAAAAATTAATAGCTTTATAAAAATAACCTTTCATTTCTTTTTATGCCAGAAGTATTTGTTGGATAGAGGTGAAAAGAATCTCTTTCTCATTTTTCACCCTAAATCTGATCAAATAGTTTCCCTTGCAAACTATGCACATCCAGTCAATAAATATTGATTAAGCAGTTACTACATGCTAGACACTGCAGTGGTACGGTTTCCACAAGACATTGTACTCTTGTGTCCTATTTTTAAGATAACAAGATACAGTTTGTGGGGAGGAACCAAGCTTTATCACATGTTTGGGGAACCCTGAGGCATACACCTCAGGGCCTTACCCCATGATTGAGGCCCTGTCTGCCTTATTCTTGGCAGCCTGCCCCAGGACTTATTCTGTTCTATCTGCTTCGGGAATGACTGGAGAACTGGTTCTGAACCCTAGCTAGCCCTATGGCTGGGGTCCTGTATCAGCCGTGATCCAACAAGGAAAACAGAAACATTCTGAGTATTTAAAATAAAGAGAATTTAAGAAAGAGAATTGCTTACATGGGTGATGGAGTAGTTGAGAAATTAATATGGAATTTAAAGCATTCCAGATATTAGCAGCAGAAGAAGGAAGGCACTTGCACTTCAAACCTAGAGGTACAGAGATTGAAAATGATACGATTCGAGACTGGGGGCTGGAGTCTACTTGTGGAAACAAGAACCACAGTGGGCCTGTCTGATGGAAGCTGAACGGTGAAGAAGACACAATTGCAGCTAGAGAAGGAGGCTAAGACAGAGATGTGGGGAAAATGCCCTGGCTTCTTCCTCCTGCCCTCCAGATTTATGCCAATATCTCTCACTGACTAATCCCACTGGGAAGTCAATCTACAGGGGCCTAGGAAACAGCCTGCAGGAAAAAGATACCCTGCTGTACTGAGCAGAGCAGAGAAAGAGTTAAAGAAAGATCTGATAACAAGTAGCCCAGAACTGGTATAGGACTGGTTTGAGGCTTCTTGGTTGCCAGATGCTTACCTGTCTTATAGTTCACTTGCAGCTGAGCTCTGCAAGCTAGCCTACCAGAATTCCCTAGTATCTCTTGCTGGAGATATTGCCAGCTTCTTGCATGAGTGCACATTGGAATCACCTGGAGACCAGATGATTCCTGGGCTTCTCCCCAGAAACTGAATAAGAATTTTTGGAAGTGGAGTAGAAAAATCTATATTTTTTACACCTCAAGATGATTCTGATGTAGGTGATCTGTGGACTCATTTTTTAAAAAGCAGTGCTTAAAGATGAGGCTACTCTAGTCCAAATTTCTGGATCTTCCAAGTTTTCTTTTACCCTGCTAGAATGAAACCATCTTGCTGAGCTGGACTATAGAATGAGAGTAGCCTCCAAACAAACACACACTATTTAATATATAAATAGATTGAACTTTATATTTACATTATCACTAAAATCCGAATGATGGATTGATGTCAATATCATTCTTATTAACTGGATAATGTCTGATGACTTTTGTGAATATTCTCTTTTGTTGGTCTAAGTTGAATTAAGCATGGCATTAAAGCAGAAAACTTTCTCTGCAATCTGATTTTGGTTAATTTTGAGATTGGCCATTTTAGATGTTAGCCATAATTATGTATATTTCACATAGTTTAAAAGGCACTAAACATCAGAAGCATTCATCTGTAAAAGATAGAATTAGAGAGGTGGCCAAAACGGCAGAGTAGGAAGACCCTGAGCTCACCTCCTCCAAGGGGCACATCAATACAATTATTTATAGAGCAACTATGGATGAGAATGACCTGAAGACTAGCAGAAAAGATTTCCCACAACTAAAGATATAAAGGAGGAAGCACAATGAGATGAGTAGGAGAAGTGGAGACACAATATAGTCAAGTACTATACCCGCAGGTGAGTGACCCACAAATGGGAGGATCATCACGATTGCCGAGACTCCCCCTAGAGAGCAATGGGTCTGAGCCCCTCACTGGGTTCCCCAGCCCAAGGATCTTGCATTGGGAAAACAAGCCCCTAGAATGTCTTGCTTTGAAGGCCAGCAGGGCTTGTGTACAGGAGAGCCAGAGGGCCCTAGAAAACAGAGAGTCCACTCTTAAAGGGCACACACAAAGCTGCACATGCTCTGAGACCCACCACAGAGGCAGTAATTTGAAAGAAGCCTGGGTTAGACCCACTTGCTGATCTTGAAGAGCCTTCTGGAGAGGTAGAAGGCAAGTAGGACCGCATCTGGGGACACATATGCAGGCAGCAACCGTTTTTAGAAGCTTGTTCTACCACAAGGACGCTGGTGCTGGCAAGCAGCATTTTGGAGTTCTCTCTCTAGACTATTAGTGCCAGGGGCTTACCCACCCACCACCTGGTAAGCACCAGTGCTGGGAGCCCCCAGGCCAAGCAGCCAGTGCCCCAGGACCCAGCCCAACCCACCAGCAGGCTGGCACCAGCCTCAAGACCACCAGGACCCTGCAGCCAACTGTGCCAGGACCTGACCTCAGCCACCAGCAAACTGGCAGTCTCCATATGAGGCAGGGCCTGGCAGCCAACTGGGCCATGGGCCAGCCCCACCTACCAGCGTGCCCATAGTAGTTGGCCACACCACAACAGAAGGGCCCATGCAGCTCACATAGATGGTACTGCTAGAGCATATAGCTCTGGTGTCCAGAGGGCACTGTGCAGCTGGGCCCCATAAGACGTTTCCTACATAAGACCACTTCTCCAAGATTGGGTAACATAACCCACCTACCTACCTAATACATAGAAATGAAAATAGAGAATTAGGCAAGATGAAATGGCAAAGGAATGTGTTCCAAAAGAAGAAACAAGATAAAACCCCAGAAGAAGAACTAAGCAAAGTGGAGACCCCTAGAGCATTATAGTTTTGGTAACCACAGGAAAGTATGCTGCTGAGACGCTCAGGACATCTACATAAGGCCACATCTCCATGATTGGAAAATGTAACCAACCTACCTAATATATCAGACATAAAGAGAATTCGGCAAAATGATGAGATAGAGAAATATGTTTCAAATGAAGGAATAAGACAAAACCCGAGAAGAAGAACTAAGCAAAGTGGAGATAAGCAATCTACCCAACAAAGAGTTCAAGGCAATCATCATAAAAATGATAAGTGAACTCAGGAGGAAAAAGTGAGTAAGCACAGTAAGAAGTTTCACAAAGAGTTAGAAAATATAAAAAGAACCAAACAGAGCTGAAGAATACAATACTGAAATAAAAAATAGACTAGAAGGAACCAACGGTAGATTACACGATACAGAGGAATGGATCAGCGAACTGGAAGACAGAGTAGTGGAAATCACCCAAATTGAATAGAAAAAAGAAAAAAATATTTTTAATGAGCATAGTTTAAGAGACATCCAAGATCACATCAAGCTAAAATTTGCATTATAGGGGTCCCAGAAAGAGACAAGAGAGAGAAAGGGGCAGAGAACTTATCTGGATTAATAATAGCTGAAAACTTCCTTAACCTGGGAAAGGAAACAGACATCCAGGTCCAGGAAGCATTGAGAGTCCTAAACGGGGTCAACCCAAAGAGATCTACATCAAGACACACTATAATTAAAATGGCAAAAATTAAAGATAAAGAGAGAATCTTAAAACAAGCAAGGAAAAAGCAACTATTTACTTACAGGGGAATTCCCATAAGACAATGAGCTTACTTTTGGAGGGGGGCGTGCACCGTGCGGCTTGTGGGATCTTAGTTCCCCGACCAGGGATCAAACCCACACCCACTACAGTGGAAGCATGCAGTCCCAACCACTGGACTGCCAGGGAATTCCCTAGACTATGATCTTACTTTTCAGCAGAAATTTTGCAGGCCAGAAGGGAGTGACACAATATATTTAAAGTGATGAAAGGAAAAAGAAAACCAAAACACAAGACAACAACAACAACAAAAAAAACAAGGACTTCCCTAGTGGTGCAGTGGTTAAGAATCTGCCTGCCCATGCAGGGGACACGAGTTCAGGCCCTGGTCCCAGAAGATCCCACATGCATTGGATCAACTAAGCCCATGTGCCACAACTGCTGAGCCTGCATTCTAGAGCCTACAAGCCACAGCTACTGAGCCTGCGTGCCACAACTACTGAAGCCCATGCACCTAGAGCCCATGCTCTGCAACAAGAGAAGCCACCAAAATGAGAGCCTGTGCACCTCAACAGAGAGTAGACCTGTTCACTGCAACTAGAGAAAGCCCGTGTGCAGCATCGAAGACCCAACACAGCCAAAAATAAATAAATAAATAAAGTTATATTAAAAAAAAAGAAGAAGCAATAATGCTCTACCTGGCAAGGTATCATGCAGAGATAAAAAGTTTTACAGACAAACAAAAGCTAAAAGAGTTCAGCACCACCAAACTGGCTTTACAAAAAAATGTTAAAGGGCTGGAAGGGGAGGGGCCCAATGGGGGAGAGCTGGGGTCACGCGGCTCTGCGGAGTGACCACGCGAGGGCAGGAGAGGGCGTAGCCCCGAGCCCCAGGGTTTTGGGGGCCACAGACTGAAGCCAGAGAGACGGGGCCTGATGGGTCCCCGAGTGTCCTCGGAGAGTAGGGAGTCAGTCCTGGGATTCAGGTGAGCGCCCGTCACCTGGGCCGCGCGGCCGAAGGTGAGGCCCGCGATCAGGGGCTGGGCGGGGTCCGCACGGGCACCTCCTGGTACCCCGAGACCCCCGCCCCCAGTGCCCGGGTCGGAACCGCTGCGCAAGGTCCGCTCTGCGGCAGGACGGCCGCTGGGCTGCCCAGTTGTCGAAGATGGGCTGCTTCAGCAGCCGCCCTGGGACCGGTGAGGGTGAGCGCACACCTCCCTTAGCTGCTGTTTTTGTCCTGCGAATATGTGTAAAGTAGGTGCTTTGCCCTGGAAAAGCGGGTGTTTACCTGCTCCCTCACCTGTCTCAGGTGTGCACCTCGCTAGACCGGTCCCTGCCCTGGGAAGCGGAGCCTCGGGTCTCCCCTCTCCGGCCTCCTCCGCATCACCGTTCCTGGTCCAGCGGCGCAGCCCAGAGCGCACGAAGCCCTCCCCAGCCCTCCAGGAAAGTCAAAGTGGGGCTAGATCGGCGCTGTCTCACCCAGACACACGAACAGCACTGACTTGGTCACCTGTTCGGCCATCTTCCCGCGCTCACAGAGGCGCCCACTAATCACGTCGGAACTTTGCTGGCGCGGCGCATGCGCACCGCGAGGGGCCCGCTCCGCGCGCCCGCGTAGTCCTGCCCCGGCCCCACCCGGAGCGAGAGTGCAGTCTCGCGCTTGCGCAGTCTGGCCCCAGAGCCGCCCGCGGGAGGCGGAGCCGAGAGCCACCCCGAGGGCGGGGGTTGGGGCGCGGGGAGGGGAGGGATGGGGCGGGACCAAGAACCACCTGGAAGGGGAGGGGCCCAATGGGGGAGAGCTGGGGTCACGCGGCTCTGCGGAGTGACCACGCGAGGGCAGGAGAGGGCGTAGCCCCGAGCCCCAGGGTTTTGGGGGCCACAGACTGAAGCCAGAGAGACGGGGCCTGATGGGTCCCCGAGTGTCCTCGGAGAGTAGGGAGTCAGTCCTGGGATTCAGGTGAGCGCCCGTCACCTGGGCCGCGCGGCCGAAGGTGAGGCCCGTGATCAGGGGCTGGGCGGGGTCCACACGGGCACCTCCTGGTACCCCGAGACCCCCGCCCCTAGTGCCCGGGTCGGAACCGCTGCGCAAGGTCCGCTCTGCGGCAGGCCGGCCGCTGGGCTGCCCAGTTGTCGAAGATGGGCTGCTTCAGCAGCCGCCCTAGGACCGGTGAGGGTGAGCGCACACCTCCCTTAGCCGCTGTTTTTGTCCTGCGAATATGTGTAAAGTAGGTGCTTTGCCCTGGAAAAGCGGGTGTTTACCTGCTCCCTCACCTGTCTCAGGTGTGCACCTCGCTAGACCGGTCCCTGCCCTGGGAGGCGGAGCCGAGCGGGGAGGGCCCCTCCTCTTCCTGGGTAGGTGTAGGTCCAGGGGCGCCGGAACGGACCAGGCTCGGTGTCGCAATGAATAACGCTATACCTTCCAGTTTGAAATCTGAAGCAAAAAAGGCTGCTAAAATTCTAAGAGAATTCACAGAAATAACTTCCAGAAATGGACCTGATAAGATCATTCCTGAGGCACACTACTCACTGTAAAAGCACTGAGAATGGCGCGTGAGGATGCTCTGCCAACAAGTGTTGTATAAACAAACCTACCTGATGTATCATGAAGCTGTCAACGTCAGCACCATGTGTCACACCGTTTAGAACACGAACTAAGGCACACTTAGTTGATGACCATGGGAGAGAAGAGACCCTTACTTCTAACCCTTGGTTAAGTACCAAGAGCTCCAGGAATGGTCTGTGTGTTACCCTCCCTGTGCTCTTGGTTAATCGTCTCTGAGAGTCTGTTATTAATTTAAATTTTGAAATGGTGTGCATAAGTGTATTAGAAAATTAGTGTTTCCTAGGGACACCTACAAAGCCTTTTTTGTGTATTTGAGTACACTGTCTGGTTTGACTTCCTTGACAGAATATTTGACTAAAATGATGATAAATTAAACTACCTTAAAAGTAACATTGGGATCCAAGAATAATTCCCAATGTTTAGGCTTCCTTTGTTATTTGAAAGATGTACTGTTGTGTAAATAAATCCACAGACTAGTAAGGCACTGTGCTTAGTGGGTACCTATGTTAATAACCTTCCTTTTATGTAACGAAATTCCCTGAAATGTGAATAAACCAATATTTTGTAAAAAAAAAAAAAATTGTTAAAGGGACTTCTCTAAAGAGAAAAGAAAAGACCACAACTACAAATCAGAAAATTATGAAAGGAAAAAATCTCAACGGTAAAGGCAGATATATGGTAAAGATGGTAGATCAACCAATCCCTTATAAAGCTAGTAGAAAGGTTAAAAGACAAAAGTAGTAAAATCATATAATCATCTCAGTAGATGCAGAAAAAGCTTTTGATAAAATTCATCATTGATTTATGATAAAAACTCTCCACAAAGCGGGTATAGAGGGAACATACCTCAACATAATAAAGGCCATATATGACAAACCCACAGCTAACATCATTCTCAATGGTGAAAAGCTGAAAGCATTCCCTCTAAGATCAGGAACAAGACAAGCATGCCCATTCTCACCACTTTTATTCAACATAGTATTAGAAGTCCTAGCCACAGCAATCAGAGAAGAAAAAGTCATAAAGGAACCCAAATTGGAAAGAAGTAAAACTTTCACTGTTTGCAGATGACATGATACTATACATAGAAAATCCTAAAGATGCCACCAAAAAACTATTAGAATTAATAAATGAATTCAGTAAAGTTGCAGCATACAAAATTAATATGCAGAAATTTGTTGCATTTCTATAGGCTAACAAAGAGCTATCAGAAAGGTAAAATAATAAAACAATCCCATTTACAACTGAATCAAAAAGAATAAAATACTTAGGACTAAACCTAACCAAGGAGGTAAAAGACCTGACTCAGAAAACTATAAGACATTTATGAAAGAAATTGAAGATGATACAAATAAATGGAAAAATACATCATGCTCATAGATTGGAAAAATTAATATTGTTAAAATGACCATACTACCCAAGGCAATCTGGAGATTCAATGCAATCCCTATCAAAATACCAATGACATTTTTCACAGAACTAGAACAAATAATTATAAAATTCGTATGGAAATACAGAAGACCCCAAATGGCAAAATGATCTTGAGAAAGAACAAAGTTGGAGGTATCACATGTCCCTATTTCAAGTTATATTACAAAGCTACAGTAATCAAAACTGTATAGTACTGGCACAAAAATAGACACGTGGGTCAATGGAACAGAACAGAGAGCCCAGAAATAAACCCATGTTTATATGGTCAATTAATCTACAACAAAGGAGGTAAGAATATACAATGGGAAAAAGATAGCCTCTTCAGCAAATGGTGCTGGGAAAAGTGGACAGCTACATGCAAAAGACTCAATATATACACATCATATACAAAAATAAGCGCAAAATGGATTAAAGATTTAAATGTAAGACCTGAAACCATGAAACTCCTAGAAGAAAGCAAGCAGTATGCTATGCTGTTTGACACCAGTCTTAGTGAAGTTTTTGGATCTGTCTCCTTAGGCAAGGGAAACAAAAGCAAAAATAAGCAAATGGCATAACATCAAATTTAAAATCTTTTGGCACAGCAAAGGAAAACTATCAACAAAATGAAAAAGCAGGGGCTTCCCTGGTGGCGCAGTGGTTGAGTGTCCACCTGCCGATGCAGGGGACACGGGTTCGTGCCCCGGTCTGGGAAGATCCCACATGCCGTGGAGCGGCTGGGCCCGTGAGCCATGGCTGCTGAGCCTGCGCATCCGGAGCCTGTGCTCCACAGCGGGAGAGGCCACAACAGTGAGAGGCCCACGTACCGCAAAAAAGAAAAAAAGAAAAAAAAATGAAAAAGCAGCCTGCTGAATGGGAAAATATATTTGCAAAGGACACATCAGATAAAGGGTTAATATCAAACGATACCAAGAACTAATAAAACTCAACATCAAAAAAACAAACAATCCGGGCTTCCCTGGTGGCACAGTGGTTGAGAGTCCACCTGCCAATGCAGGGGATGCAGGTTTGTGCCCCGGTCTGGGAGGATCTCGCATGCCGCGGAGCGGCTGGGCCCGTGGGCCATGGCCGCTGGGCCTGCGCGTCCAGCGCCTGTGCTCCGCAGTGGGAGAGGCCACAGCAGTGAGAGGTCCGCATACCGCAAAAAAAAACCAAACAAACAAAACAATCCAATTAAAAAATGGGCAGAGGACCTGAATAAACATTTTTTCAAAGAAGACATACAGAGGGCCAACAGACATGTGAAAAGATGCTCAACATCACTAATCACTAGGGGAATACAAATCAAAACCACAATGAGATACTGTTTCATACCTGTCAGAATGGCTATTATCAAAAAGACAGCAAAGAAGTGTTGATGTGGATGTAGAGAAAAGAGGATCCTCATGCACTGTTGGTAGGATTGTAAATTGTTATAGCCACTATGGCACAGTATGAAGGTTCCTCAAAAAATTAAAAGTAGAACTGCCACATGATCCAGCAATTTCACATCTGGGTATTTACCAAAGGAAAAAAACCCCACTAATTCCTTTTTTTTTTTTTTTTTTTGTGGTATGCGGGCCTCCCTCTGCTGCGGCCTCTCCCGTTGCGGAGCACAGGCTCCGGACGCGCAGGCTCAGCGGCCATGGCTCACGGGCCCAGCCGCTCCGCGGCATGTGGGATCCTCCCAGACCGGGGCGTGAACCCGGTTCCCCTGCATCGGCAGGCGGACGCGCAACCACTGCGCCACCAGGGAAGCCCCAAATTCTAAAAGATATATATACCAATGTCATTGCAACATTATTTAAAACAGCCAAGATACAGAAGCAACTTGAATGTCCATTGAGAGATGAATGGATAAAGAAAATGTGGTATATATATACAATGGAATATTACTCAGCCATTAAAAAATGAAATCTTTGCATTTGCCACACCTTGGATGGATCTAGAGGGTATTATGCTAACTGAAATAAATCCCTGGTCAGGGAACTAGATCCCACATGCCGCAACTAAGAGTTCACATGCCACAAATGAAAGATCCCACATGCTACAACAAAGATCCCACACATGGCAACGAAGATCCAGTGTGCTGCAACTAAGACCCAGTGCAGCCAAATAAATAAATAAATATTTTTTTAAAAGTCAGACAAGTACAAAAACCATATGTGGAATCTAAATAACAAAACAAACAAACAAATAAACAAAATGAAAAGACTCATAGGTAGAGAACTGGTGGTTGCCAGAGGGGTGGGGTGTGGGTGGGACAAATAGGCGAAGGAGATTAAGAGGTACAAACCTCCAGTTATAAAATATATAAGCCACAGTGATGAAGTATACAGCATAAGTAGTATGACCGATAATATTGTAATAACTTTGCATGGGGACAGATGGTTCCTAGATTTATTGTGGTGATCATTTCATAATATATGCAAATGTCAAATCCCTATGTAGCACACCTGAAACTAACATAATATTGTAGACCAGCTATACTTCAATTAAAAGAAAGGAGATGCAAAAAAATAGGTTAGGGAATGGTTTAGCGGGTCTAATATTAGTCAAATACCAGTTGTTAAGATAATAAATGACCTCTGATTATACTTGAATTCAAGATTTGGGGTTTTAAAAATTATGTCTACCTATGTGTTTTTATGTAAGAAGAACTTTTAGTACAATAGGGAAGACAAAATTATATAAGATTCTTCTGAACCTTAAAAGAATTAATAACTCAAGAAAGCCTAAATGGAGTATTAAACCAGAATTATATTAGATTGTGTTCATTTCAAATTTGTTAGAAACTTGAAATATGATGCTAAGTACAACTGCATATATGAAATGGCAATATGATTGGCAGTGCTAGAAAATTTAGTTAAAGTAAGCCTAACAAAGAAAGCAGAACATTTGCTGAAAACCGCACAGGAAATTGTGTACTCTTATTGAAACTTGTCATTTTATCCCCCTTCCAGAAAAAGGTTGGACCCCTTCTTGATTATATTCAAGTTAAGGTGCGAGCCAGATACATCTATCCCTTTCACAAAGTGTTCACAGATGTTCTACTAAATTCTAAAATGCTCTGTTAGATTCTACTAATATCTTTTGGCCAGAACTGGTTCATATTGCCACCTTAGCTACAAAGGGTCTGGGAAAGTAGTATTATTAACTAAATGTACCAGTTCCCTGACCGGGGAAAGTGGAGCTCTATTTTTAAGAAAGCAGGGGAGGGCTTCCCTGGTGGCTCAGTGGTTGGCAGTCCGCCTGCCGATTCAGGGGACGCAGGTTCGTGCCCTGGTCTGCGACGATCCCACATGCCGCGGAGCGGCTGGGCCCGTGGGCCATGGCCGCTGGGCCTGCGCGTCTGGAGCCTGTGCTCCGCAGAGGGAGAGGCCACAGCAGTGAGAGGCCAGCGTACCGCAAAAAAAAAAAAAAAAAAAAAAAAAAGAAAGAAGGGGAAAAAGAATCTGGTTAGAAAATTAGAACAATGTCACAAAATGTTTATTGTATGTTAGAGTGTCTATCAGAATATGTGTGTATGTATTAATTCAGATGTTTGTGTGAGTCTAATGTGTGCGTTAAGCTCAACAGAATTGGTTATAAATTCATTCAATAGGATTTCACTGGTGCTCCAGCGGTTAAGACTCTGTGCTTCCAATGCAGGGGGCATGGGTTCCATTTCTGGTCGTGGGAAGTTCACGTGCTTCAGGTGTGGCCAAAAATTAATTTAAAAAAATTCATTCAGTGAATATTTGTTTCTTGGGAAAAAAGAGAATTCGTTTTTTGCAGATTTTGCCCTTCTCCTTATCAATATCTCATCTATTATTTTGTTTCATTTCTTGCTTATTTTACACCCAACTGCTGTCTGAGGCTGTACCTCAAGGACCACAGTCCTGGGGAAAAGAGAGAGCTGAAGAAGTGGGGCTGTGAGCCTGGATCTGTCTTGGACCTGAGCAGTTTTCTTTAATGTTTTAAATATTAGGTTTCTATATAAAATTTTATTTGAAAAAAGTGTTCCATTTACTCATTTTTAAAAATCCTGGATTATGGACAGTGCTTTACAAAGAGCAGATTAATAAAAGTTTCCAGAATTGCACGGTCCGATACACTTCATGTTTCTGGGAATCGGGCTCTTGATAGAGGTGTGATTTAATGCAGCTTGGAGACATGGGTTTGAACAGGCTCATTAGTCTGCATTTTAAGTATTGTGTTTATTAACTACCGTGGTTTGAAACTATCTGACACCTGTTAGCCAGGAACAATGTATGCATAAACCAGGGAATGAGAAACCAGGGCAGCAAACATTATGATCAGGAAACACTGTGGTTTCCTAGGTTAACTGCTAAAGAACCATTTTAGCTAGAAGCGTCCTCTCGCTCTGACATGACTATTTTTTTAAATATTTTACTGAAGTATTAGCAGATGTAAAGTAGTATATAGAGGATGGATTTTAAAAATGACTATTTTTTAGACTTTTCACTAAAATCTTAGGTGGCTTAGATGTGCTATCAAGAATTATTTTTTCATCTTTGAAACATTGGCTTATTCCCTTAGTAAAATTATGGAATGTGACTTTTTGTAGCTTTTCCTATCTTTACAGATATAAAGAAAATTTTAAAACTTGCTTATGTATTTTTTTGCCTCGAATAAGACATGTTTTATAGCCACACTGAGTCCCACACAGGATGTGGTTAAAGCCAGCCACTAGCATTAGTAGTTAAAAACAGTGAGGGGTAAGTGTCTCATGTATACAGTATTCATATGGCTTAGAAGTATGAATTCACTTGGTGAGACATTTTGCATTGAAATGATACTTACAAAGTTAATGTGAGATCATGAAATGATATAATCTTTAGTGGAAATGAAGGACATAATTATATATAATGTAATTATTATTTTACTTTAAAATATATGCACAATGTCCCTTGATCCGACAATTCCATTTCCCAAATAGATGTGCAAAGATAAATATGCAAGGATGTCTACTCCATTGTTTACAATATAAAAAAACTAGGAACAACAAATCTTTCTAAGTAGAGATTAGAAACAATACTATGCTACATCCCATGCAATGGGATACTATATAGTCATTTTAAAAATGGAGTTGATACTTATATCTGGACTTTGAAAGATGTCTAGATATATTGTTATGTAAAAAAAGCAAATTACAGAACAGAATATATAGTATAAGCCATTTGGTAAAAATATCAAGGGATTTATATATAATAAATAATATGTAGTAGATACATATTAGACACTATATATCAATATAGATATTGTATATATCAATTACTTTATGTTTTGGGGGGTTTTTTTGCAGTACGCGGGCCTCTCACTGTTGTGGCCTCTCCCGTTGAGGAGCACAGGCTCCGGACGTGCAGGCCCAGCGGCCACGGCTCACGGGCCTAGCCGCTCCGCGGCACGTGGGATCTTCCCGGACTGGGGCACGAACCCGTGTCCCCTGCATTGGCAGGCGGACTCTCAACCACTGCGCCACCAGGGAAGCCCTATGTTTTATATAATACATATAATCTTGATATATAGTAGATAATATTATCATCTATTGTGGGTTGACACTCTAGGAAATGTTAGTTTCTCCTCTATTTCTTATGTAAATTGTTTATAGAATGTGTGATAATTTATAATACAATATAATATTATACATATGATTTATAATACAAAATACATAAAATTTCTGCATCGAAAAAAGGCAGTTACAATAACTGTTTCTAAAACATGGAACTATGAAAGATTTTTTAAAATTATTTGTGCTCTAATAAATATTATTCCATGTGTACATGCTGTACTTTATTTTTGCATTTTTATTTATTTATTTTTTAACATCTTTATTGGAGTATAATTGCTTTACATTGTTCTGTTAGTTGCTGCTGTATAACAAAGTGAATTAACTCTACATATACATATATCCCCATATCCCCTCCCTCTCACGTCTCCCTCCCACCCTCCCTACCCCACACTTCTAGGTGGTCACAAAGCACAGAGATGATCTCCCTGTGCTATGTGCTGCTTCCCACTAGCTATCTATGTGACATTTGCTAGTGTATATATATATATATATGCCACTCTCTCACTTCGTCTCAGCTTACCCTTCCCCCTCCCCATGTCCTCAAGTCCATTCGCTATGTCTACGTCTTTATTCCTGTCCTGCCCCTAGGTTCTTCAGAACCATTTTTATTTTTATTTTTAGATTCCATATATATGTGTATATGGTATTTGTTTCACTCTTTCTTACTTCAGTCTGTATGACAGACTCTATATCCATCCACCTCACTACAAATAACTCAATTTCATTTCTTCTTATGGCTAAGATTCCATTGTATATATGTGCCACATCTTCTTTAACCATTCATATATTGATTGACACTTAGGTTGCTTCCATGCCCTGGCTATTGTAAATAGAGCTGCAAAGAACAATGTGGTACATGACTATTTTGAATTATGGTTTTCTCAGGGTATATGCCCAGTAGTGGGATTGCTGGGTTGTATGGTAGTTCTATTTTTAATTTTTTAAGGAACCTCCATACTGTTCTCCACAGTGGCTGTATCAATTTACATTCCCACCAACAGTGCAAGAGGGTTCCCTTTTTTCCACACCCTCTCCAGCATTTATTGTTTGAAGATTTTTTGAAGATGGCCATTCTGACTGGTGTGAGGTGATACCTCATTGTAGTTTTGATATGCATTTCTCTAATGATTAGTGATGTTGAGCATCCTTTCATGTGTTTTTTGGCAATCTGTATATCTTCTTTGGAGAAATGTTTATTTAGGTCTTCTGCCCATTTTTGGATTGGGTTGTTTGTTTTACTGATATTGAGCTGCATGTGCTGCTTGTAAATTTTGGAGATGAACCCTTTGTCAGTTGCTTTGTTTGCAAATATTTCCTCCCATTCTGAAGGTTGTCTTTTCATCTTGTTTATGCTTTCCTTTGCTGTGCAAA